>NW_003852418.1:15467199-15552422 GCF_000181295.1 Otolemur garnettii | reverse complement strand
CCCTGGACTGGAAGATTGAACATTATTAAAATGTCAGTACTACCCAAAGCAATCTGTAGATCCAACATAATTTTTATTAATAGACTATGATTTTCTTTGCAGAAATAGAAGTATATATCGTAAAATTCTTACTGAATCTCCAGGGATGCTGAATAGTCAACACAATCCTGGGGAAGAACAAAGTTCTTAGAGGTGAGATGAGAAAAATGACCTTGATGTAGACATACGCAAGTTCTATTTCAGAATAGTTAATATGATAAATTTTACATTATTAATTCAAAAGATACATGCACTCAATTTCCAGAAGGTACTGCAAGTAACTTAACCATGAATGTATATGTTGTTAATATACAGGCACTAACAGCATCAGTTAGATTTCTATTTTGGCCAAACATTTATATAATCAGGTGCATATCAGAGGGAAAGCTAATAAAAGAATCATAAAGCCTAAACTATTGCAGTGACTGAGATATTCTTGAAAACTGATGGGAGTATAATGAGTCACTTAAGAACTAGTAAAATTTGTTTCCCTAACCTACCGGTTAGCTAATAGTTTTCTTCCCAGATAAAGCTTTTGAGTATAGTAGAACCTTTGCAAGTTGACTACTTAAGGGACTTGTGGAGGTGGTCACCATAAGGAACTAGGCCTACTGTACCTATACGACATGTGGTACCTGTCCAGTCTATGAACATTAGGTCAACTTAAGGAGGTGGCCAGTCCAGGAAGGTGATGTATGATGGGGGTTCTATTATAGTTTTAAGCAATTAAGTTTTGTACTTTGAGAGTCACCATTACCGTTATCACAATGTCCCATCCTATGCCTGGCCAACTCTAAATAGTCATTTTCAGAAGCCCAATGGAATTGAAACATAAACTATGGAAAATTTGGATAATAACTACTGCAATTTTCTATGCTCCCTGATCAATTGAACTAGGTAGTTAGGGGGAGGGGACAGAATTTTTTTTTTTTTTTTTTGAGACAGAGTCTCACTATGTCACCCTTAGTAAGACTGCCGTGGCATCACAGCTCACAGCAACCTCAAACTTTTGGGCTTAAGTGATTCTCTTGCCTCAGTCTCCCAAGTAGCTGGGACTACAGGTGCCCACCACAGTGTCTGGGGCTGGATTTCAACCCGCCACCCTCAGTGTATGTGGCTGGTACTATAACCACTGTGCTATTGGTGCTGAAGCCAGAATTGTTATTTTTAGTCTTTTCCAGGTGGTCAAACAAAATAGGTGGCTTCATATTCTATTGCAAGATGGGATCATCTCTGTATAGTCCTATTCCTCAATAAGTATTAGTAAGTAATTTACATGTATTCTTTCTTCCAGCTACAGTAGAACCTCTGTAAGTTGACCACCCAACAAATAGTAACAAACTGGTCAACACACTGAGGTGGTCAATGTAAGGAACTAGGCCTACTGAATGGATACATGAGGAGCATGTCCAGTCCATGAGAATTCAGTCAACTTAAGGAGGTAGTCAATGTGAGAGGCTCTGCTGTAATTCACTTAGGAATTCTTTTCTAAGGACATAAGATCGGTGGGCACAAAGATACACACATGAGGAAATTTTCATTGTGCTATTGTTTACAAAAGAAAACTATCAACATATCATTTATTGAAATAATTATTTAAATGAATGCAATCAGTGAGATGCAGTCATTAATATGGGCCTAAATCCATGGACATAGAGGAATAAAGTAGAGATGTCATGACATACATAAATCAGTATAGTATAGCATAAAGAGCATCCATCTCTTGAGTTATATTCTGCACATGTATATAATTTTTTTCACATCACAAAAGCAGTAAAGCTTTTCATTTTAATAAAAGTACCATGGGCAAAGAACAAAATGGGGAATTGTGAAAAGATAATGTAGTCTGACGATACCTGTCAGTTCATGTCAGAAAAATTTAGAGATTTCTTTTTTAACCAAAAAGTGTTTACTTAGTAAGCACCTTCCAGGTTGCATGTGCTGGGCATGGAGTTCTAGGTAAGCAACAATCATGTTGTCACAGTATGACATCCCCCAGACTCATTATCTCAGTGCCCCTTGACTCAGTATTCTTAGTGGATTTTTTTTGCAATATTATAAATGTATCTTTATTATTATTTTCTTAAATTTCAGATTAATGTGAGGGTCTAAACAACCAGGTCAAATAATTCAACTTGTTAGGTAAAGTCCCTCTAGAAGTTGTGTACCACACCCTAAAGGTGTGCCATATACCCTACATTGTGCCCCCGTTGAGTGGGAGGACACCAATACCCTTTCTCACCTCCATCATACTCCCTCCCCCCAATTTGATTTGAATTGAGTTTTACTCTTATGTGGGTGTATATTAGATCATCTGCTGACTTCATGTAAGTATTGAGTACATTGGATATTTACTTTTCCATTCTCATTATACTTTACTAAGAAGAATGTGTTTCAACTCCATCTAGGTTAATAGAAAAGATATATAGTCACAGTAATTTTTATGGATGAAAAGTATTCCATGGTATACACATACCACAGTTTGTTAATCTATTCCTGCCTTGATGGTCATTTAGGTTGTTTCCACATCCTAACAATGATAAATTGAGCTGTGATAAACAATCTATTGCAAATGTCTTTAGGATAATTTTTTTTTCTTCTGGGTAGATTCCTAGTAGTGGGATTTCAGGGTGAAATGGAAAGTCTAATTTGAGTTCTTTGAGGATTCTCTATACTTCTTTCCGAGGAAACTGTATTAGTTTGCAATCCCACCAATAGTGTAAATGTGTTCCACCTCTCCACATTGTGCCAGCATATACAACTTTGGGACTTTGTGATGTGGGCTAATCTTACTGGGGTAAAGACACAACAATTAAACCATATAGACAACCTTCTGAATGGGAAAAGATATTTGCCTGTTATGAATCTGACAAAGGTTAGATAACTGGACCTATAGAGAACTCAAATTAACCAACAAAAAAAGATCAAATAATCCCAATCCCATCTGTCCCTGGGCAAGCAACATGAACAAAACCTTCTCCGAGGAAGACAGAGGAATGGCTGAGAAACATGAGAAAGTGCTCATCATCACTAATTATGAGAGAAATGTAAATCAAAACCACCCTCGGATATCAATGAGTGGATATTTCCATGAGCTGATTTTAAAGAGTAAATTGGCAAAGGTGAATTTAAGTGTAACAGTGACAAGTAAAACCTTAATCTTAAATATTGCCACAGCAGAGAGCCTCTTTCTCAGATTTAAGCCAATGCTTTGTTTTAAGAAACGAAGGTAAAATTCCTGTTTGGAAACATGGCATGGAGTCAAGTGTCATATGTCATAGTCAATAGGAGTGAGCGATGTCCTGTAAGAGAATGACTTTTGACAGGTGACTTGTCTGAAATCTGCAGAAGTGTCTTTAGAAGCCACTTGAAGTTCATTTAATTTTCTTCTTCATCAGACCTTCCTTAGACCCTTCTGCCTTTCCTATCACATGTCTCCACATCTTCTCTGCCTTTGTCCTTCCTTCCTCTTTACCCAATCTGGGCAGTATCTGTATCCGAAACATTGATGTGAGAAGGAAATTTCTTCCAGCTGTCATGTACCAAAGACAGCTTGGCAGTTGCTTTAAGATCAACAGACGAATTTTCCACATAGCTGAGATGAATTTCTTCTGTAATGTGCCTGGCTGGGAACCCAGAGAAACTGACAGTGCTCAGACGGGTCTCTCTTCTGCAGAAACTCCTCCAATACACTTTGATTTAATGCCAGCCTCCGTGTGTATATTGCATCCCAGGTGTGTATGCCTTAGCTCTAATACCTTCCGCACTGAGCTGTGGATGACATTTCCTGTGACACAGTGTGACAGGCCTTCGTTGCTACACATATCTATGCATCACTCCTGGGGGCCCCTGGATAACTCGGGGAAGCTGGTGCCAATCACAGGCCTCCTTTTCTGCATCTCAGACCTCCTTTGCTTCTTTATTGCCATTAATGCTGAGCATTTAACAACGTCCTACTCCCAGTCTGCTATCTCTGCTTTAATACAGAAATGGTTTGCGTATCTAGTGGGATGACTAATGCTGTCAAGCCAATAAAGTGCTAACTGTGTAGTACGAGAGTCGATCTGTTTCTTAACCACTTAACTCGTACCTAGCAGAGTTGTCAATTGCTACAATTCAGCATTACACAGGTAATGCTCACCCCTTGGTGATCATTACCTGGTTCTCCTATTCCCAACTCTTCCCTCTCTTCTACTCCATTCTAGGAGGGTGTAATAGATAGAATTGTAAGATGCTTGTATTTCCTGAGACTTTTTACATAAAGTCATGAAAGTTAGTTTCAGATTTAAATCATTTTAATGTAGAAATGGAGGCTGACAAAGAACGCATCTTTGTCAATATCTCCAGGTCAAAAACCAAGACTGATACCCTCTTAGTTCTGACTGTCCTGTCCCTGAGCCAGGCAGTGTGACAGACAGTTATAGATATAATGGATGCTCTGTGTGTGCTCAGTGGATGGGGCCACACCTGCCCCTATTCCCTTGGGCTTTACCTTTTCCGTACATGCCAGTCTGGGTTTCAACTGCCAGAGACTGCCTATCTTCACGTAAGGACTTTGGCAGCCAGAGAACACTCAGAGTTGCCAGATAAATGCAGGATGCCTAGTTAAATCTGAATTGTAGATAATAAGTAATTTGTGAGTATGTCTCAAATATCATTATAGTCCATACCTATAACAACAAAAAATGGCTATTTATCTGAAATGCAAACTTAATGGGGCATCCTGTATTATTAATATTTAAATCTGGCAGCTGTATCCACTCTGCCATTATCTGGCACATCTGTCATGGTACCCAGAGATGCCAGGTCATTCTCATTCCTTGGAAGAAACCTTCAACTAATAATGAACAGAAGTTGTTATGCAAATACCGCTGCTATCTTACCCCTAGAGTGGGACACCGTAGAAGCATATGCTTTCTACTAGCTCCCAGAACTCATCAGAAACTCTAGAACTCTATTAACTACCTTCCCTTCCCTATCTTCCCCTTTTCTGCTTGCCTATCAGTGTTTCTGGGGAATCACCTCATGTCACCACACCATGCATTTTTAAGGGGACTTCTCTGACCCTATTTCAATCATATGATGCTGGGTAGTACCTATCTACTAGTCTGGAAGTCACAGTGCTCCCTTCTCCAGCCACGAGAGGGGCTCAGGTTCAGCCAACTGTAGTAGCCCATCCCCTACTGACCTATGCTGAGACGGTGTTAACTAGTATAACCCCATTTATAGAAAATAAAAACATTGTCTACAGGAGCTAAAAATCTCCTTAATGTCACAAGGCTGGCAAGTAGCAAAACAGGAACTCAAGTTTAGGTAACTTTCAATGCCTGTGCTTGTGCAATGCTGCTTTCTTAAGATCAAGAACTGTGCTGTATCTAATGTCATCCAGTGTCTTCATGTAGTGGGCTCTCAGTAATCAGGGTTGATGGGACATAAGAGAGTTCTCATTTAAATTTACTAACTCATAATTAGTGGGCATGTTTGGCATCTAAAAGTGCTTACTGTAACAGCTCTTATTAGCACTGGCATTGCTGAACCCAATATGCCTTATTATTCCAAGTTAATAAAGCATGCCTACATAAACATGCACACATACACACAGATGCCAATCGACAATTCCTGGAAGTGGGATGAGAAAAATGACCTTGACATACACTCTTAAGTGCTATTTCTTCTTCTTCTTTTTTTTTTAATTAAATCATAGCTATGTACATTAATGCAGTCATGGGGTACAATGTGCTGGTTTTACTTTGAAATATTTTCATCAAACTGGTTAACATAGCCTTCAGGGCATTTTCTTACTGTGTTAAGACACTTATATTCTACATTTAGTAAGTTTCACATATACCCTTGTAAGATGTATGTGTGGTCCCACCCATTGTCCTCCCTCCACCCATCCTCCCCCCGCCCCTCCCCTTCCTTTCCCCTTTTCCCATATTCTTGGGCTATAATTGCGTTACAGCATTCATATGAAAGCTATAAACCATGGCTGACATTGCACTCCTTTGGGAATCCCTCCAATGAGTCAAATCCAACTAGTAAAATTCCTTAGTTCCATTAGCAAAACTTTTTCTTTAATTGATTCAAGTCACCTTTAGATAATGGTGTTCTTTCATCTCTATCTCAAGCTTATCATTCATCCCTAATCTCTACATCTGTGTGGAAACCTATGTTTAAATATCAGGCCAGTGGTACTCTATGGGGACATTTCAAGCCCAAAAAGAACTTATGTCAATGTCTGGAGACATGTTGGGGTGATCATCCCGTGGGGGATAAGGTGTGCTACTGGCACCTAGTGGATAGAGGCCAGGGCTGCTGCTCCCAGTTATAATACAGCCCCCACCACAAAAAAATTCTAACCCTAAATCTCAGTAGTTTCAAAGGTGAGGCACCCTACACTAGGCTTCACCCTACACCTTCTCATCACATGTGCCTCAGCAACATCTCATGCCTGTTAATCTTTGGAACTCAGTTCATATTTCCACACCTTAGGGGATGCCTCCCTGACTTCTGAGCCAGAAATCTAGGCCATTAGTTCCTCCTTATCCCTCTGTGTTTATCCCAGTAAGGACACATTATTTAGTATTGGATGGTGATGCAGGGTGTTAGCTAAGGACATAGTGCAGCTTAGCTAAGGTGTTCCTCTAGGCCTGCTGGACAAAGTCCAGCTTCCTCAGACCCCATTCACAGCTTGATGGTTTAAATGGAATGGGTAGCACCTGGGCAACTCAGAGTTAACATTCCTGAGAACCTGCTGACCAAAGTCCAGGCTTCTCCATGCCCTCCCAGTGCTACAAACAGTGTCCACAATTCAGGAGGTAAGGAAGGAGTGGTTAGCAACTAAAGATCACTGTCAACTGATTCATGCCAAGGCATAGATGGGAATCAATGGAGTAAGTTAAGGATGTTAAAAATTATACCCTTTTCTTTGTTTAAATTTAGAATAATATGGGGAAAACCCGACCTTTCCCCTGCTTTCCCCCTTCCTATTTTCCTGCTAATGATTGTTTTAGGTGACCACTGTGTTTAGTTCCCCTATTACTATTATCAGCTTTTCAACACATTTTATGGTTTTGCTGAATAGAAGGACCTTTGGGAGACGTTCTGAGGGCCACACTCGCTAGCTGCTCCTTGTGCTAGTAACAGAGCATGCCTCTCCCGGCCCTCATCAGTTATTCCACAAAGATAATCGAGTCTGAGTTTTCTCTCGCACTGTCACCCTCAGGGGCCGACCATTGTGGCGTCCCCCCAGCTACCACAAGTGGTACCCACCACAGGGCTCAAACCCACAACCCAGAGATTAAGAGTCTCATGCTCTACCAACTGAGCTATACCCCCTTGTTCATGTTAACAGCTGTACCAAGCCTTCCCAGCAGCCACAGTGACATCCTTCTACTACAAAGTATATTTTTTAATCATTGATTTTTTTCTCTCATTTTTTTCACCTAACAAATATTTACTGAGCTTCTCCCTGAAGGAATCTTTGGTAAACTACCTTGTGTTTTGGCCACTGAACACATGAGTAAATAAAAAAGAAAAATAAGTAAATGATCATCCAGGAAACAGGTATCTAAAATGCATACTAGTGGTTTGGCAGGGGGAACAATCCTTGAATTGATTGGAGAGGGAAGGTCTCCATGAGGAACAGAAAGTGGCCATTTGCCTGGCAATAGTGGGGGAGAGCCAAGGGAATTATTCAGGCTCAAGGAGCTCCATGGGCAACATCAGACAACTGGACTTGACTCTGTCTTCACCTTTTGCTACACTTTGGGACTTAGTCTTCACTGTGTAGACTACATATGACAATGTAGACCTTATAGGGTGTCAGAGGACCAGATAAGATAATATAATTAAAAGTCTTAACAAAAGTCCCTGCCACATAGTAACTTTTCTCTAAGTGGCAGTGATAATTATTATTTTTGAGGAATGAGGGGAAAGAGGTAATTACACATATTAAGGGGTAAAAAGAAATTACATCTCCTTCTAATGCAGTGGTTCTCAACCTGTGGGTCACGACCCACAAGAATCGTATTAAAGGGTTGCAACATTAGGAAGATTGAGAACCACTGCATGGGATTTCAAGGTGTATTCAGATGCGTGAATCATTTATTCATTTACTAATTTCAAGATTGTCTCCCTAATTAAACTTTTCAACCCATGGGGGTGAGCCCAGATATCTATAGTTAACTACTATTCCCAGCCCTTGGCCCAGTATCTGTCATATAATAGATTCTCAATAACTATTTGATGCGTTAATAAATATATGTGTATGAGTAAGAGGACCGGGGAAAGAGTTTTCCTGACCAGTCATTATCATGTAAAGATAGAGAAAATGTAGAGATAGAGATGTAATCTCCCAGGAAGCCATAAAAATAGGCTTATTATTTAGTCACCTACTATAAGCTCATTGGGAATGTATTATAACTTTAGAAATTAAATAAAATAGAAAATATTTTCCATGTCTTAATAAAATCATTTTGTTCATTAAATATATAGTTATATATACTTTAGAAATACACATTGAGGAGGGAAGAATGGTAATTATTTACATAAGTTTCTAAAACAAAATAGTGACCAGAGTGTCACAACTGTAAATTTAAGTACTTTCATGATTCTTCAAGTTATCAAAAAAGTGAAAAAAATAAATCACTCTTAAAAAGTCATTGGTCTGGGGCATAGAAAAGGCAAAGTACAAAATATTACCTGTGAATAAAGAAGCAGAAAAGAAAAATTTCAACAGGTGAGGAATAAAGGAAATTCACTTCAGGGAACACATAAACTGATCCACTTTCTTGAGGACTTAATGGGAGAATTATTCATTTGGGGGACAAAGAATAAGAAAAATTAATGTTGAGTTAACAATACAAGAGAAAAAAGACAAGACAAATCTTCTACCCATAGAACAAAAAGACAGACAAATAATAAAAAAGGAACCAGTATTTCATTTTAGGGAAAAAACATAGAAGGACATTTTCAGAAGAACCTATGATTTGGGGAAAATATCATCTATGATTACACCTTATTATACAATGGATACTGAAGAAAATGCCAGAAATTGGCATTGAATATGACAAGACATATTTTCACTTTTTTCAAGTTAACTTAAATGAAGAGAAAAATGCAAAACTTCAATCATTCAAGCAGTTATTCCTTCCTTTAAATATGTATTTTACTTGTGTGAACTGCAGAATCCATAGGCTATCTGAGACTTGGTGATTGTCCTTTGCAATTTGTTGCATTAATATTAAGTAAACCTGAATGTTGAAACCCTTAATTATTTTTTAGTTATAAATCCTCTGGATAGGGGCAGCACCTGTGGCTCAAAAGAGTAGGGTGCCAGCCCCATGTACTGGAGGTGGTGGGTTCAAACTCAGCCCTGGCCAAAAACTGCAAAAAAAAAACAAAAAAACAAATTCTCTGGATAAGATCAACTTACTACAGAGATAATGGGTTCGAAGTTATATGCCAAAAGCAAAGGTAATGTAAGATATTACTTATATTCAACTCTCAATTAAATTTTGCCTCCTTAGAATTTCATGACAGAAAATCATGTATTTGGCAAATAACAATGTTCCACACACACTCCAGCTCACAGGCTTGTGCTGTAACTAGATGTTACTATTTCATCTCCATGCTCCCTATTTGCCCTATTATTTTTCCAACTTTGTCTTTAATATGTCATCTTTCAGATTACATTGAAAACTCTTTGAGGGCTTACACAACTCAGTACCTACTACAGTATTCAGCATACAACCTTGCATGGAGTAACATAAAATATGGATTTTATTTGATTTTTTTGATCCCTAAAATCTCCAAAAGAATACTAAGACTTTTAAAATATGTAGCATCTTATAAAGGAAATATGACACATTACCCATGACAGGTAAATGGGAAAAATAAATCTATGTAAAGTAAGAAAAAATACATTAAGTCACCTTCAACTTCTCAGAAAATATCATTTGAAGTTGCTGAAAAACTATTAAAGGACTTTATCCTAAGTTATTTTAAGAAATGACTTTTTCTTGAGTAATCAGAAATTAGTCATAAGCACTCATAATTCCCTGAAGGAAAATGGACCTGGAGCACTTTTTCAAATAACAAATAATGTTTTCTATTCTTACTCTAGTTGCCTTACTCCCCCAAATAGGTAGGTGGGGAAAATACACAAATGTGTTTTTGAAAACTCAGTTCCCAAAGGAATGGTGACTATTATAATGAAAATGTTTTAGTTGTTATTATCCAATTCTGAAAAAGATAACTTAAGCTTAAAAGTTTCATACAATTTTAAATTGATGGATGTTCCTATAAGAATGACATTAAAACCAGCGCAATGTCACAAAGTGTCTGTGTCAAATGAACTTTCAACTGCATGTTCCTTTGCAACTAACTTCTTCCCTTGCTACCTTTCCTCTCTCCCCCTTCTTCTTTCCTTCTTACCTTCCTTCTTTTCTTCATTTTCCTCCAAGAATAATTCCTTATTCAGTCCAAAATCTCAATGGTGCTGAGACATATAAACTCTGAAGTACTACTAACAGCTATAGCAGAAAATACTATTCCCCCAAAATACGATATCTGACAAGTTCACAAATTCACTATGGTGTGGTTATGTTGGCATCACTGTACAAACAACTCAGTAAGATTTTATAACCTTGATATATCAGTGTCTTACAGTGTGTTTATGTGGACGTGTGGTGGGGTCTTGCTGGGCTTTCATTACTGTTGTTGCATGGTTTCGTATGCCATTACAAGCTGTGAACAAACACTAAATTTCTTGTTAAACTTGGCAAGAGTGGAAGTGAAATCAGGGACATGTTAGTCCAAGTTTATAAGGAACAATGCGATGATAAAAATGGCAGTGTGCAAAGGGATTAAACATGTTTTCTGAGGGCAGAGAAAATAGTACTGATGAAGAGAGGTCAGGGAAATAAGTAAAGAGCAGAATTGATGAAAACATTGCAAAAATCCATGGAATTGTGTCAAAAATTGGTGGCTGACTATGAGAAACATAGACCAAGTAAACGTCAATGAAGAAAAAGGAAAATCTTAACAGAAAATCTTGACCAACAACTCATGGCTTTTACATCATGACAATGCACTAGCTCACATAGTAGCAAACAAATAATTATATTGGAACGCCCTCCCTACTCACCTGATCTGGCCCCCAAGGACATTTTCTTTACCCAAAGATTAAAAAAAATATTGAAAGAAGATGTTATGATAACATTCAGTACATCAAAGGTAATATGACAATAGCTTTGATGATCATGCCAGAAAGTGTTCCAAAATTACTTTGAATGGTGAGGACTAGGTGCTAGAATCAGAGCATAACTTCCCAAAGGGTATACTTTGAACGTGATCATAGTGATATTCAGCAGTGAGGTATATAGCACTTTTTCGAGGGTGAGTTCATGAACTTAATTGTCACGCCTTGCATGTTTAAAAATACATTTCTTATTATTGTGTACTATACTGCTAGCTCTGCATAGAGCTGTTAGAAAGAGAAAATGCAAAAGCATTTACTGCAGCTGATCACTTATGGTCCAGCAACATTAGGTTCTGAGTGATACAAATTAATCATTTTATTGATTTTCTCCTGATTCCAGGGACCAGAAAATTATAAAACATGCCATTTGGACAAATTATGACCAAGTTTATAAGGTTTTCTGTGCCTACAATATTCTCATTAGATATATCAAATCTAAACTGTTAAATTTGATGGTCATTTTTCAAGAAGGCAATTCCATAAGGAGGAGATAATAACAGAAAAAAATGATAATAAAACTAACAAGTAAACTAAATTCAGTTTTTTAAAAATTCCATTGGGAATACTTTTTGAGTGAGGCAAGGGCAAGGAAAATGATAATGGAGTCAGCATAATTAATCTCAGTGAAACAGTAAATGGTCCTGTGGCTCCCATTTTCCTTAAAAATTGATGAGAAGGCGTACATGAGGAAGACTATGATGATGTTCAAGACTGCAAAGTTAAGAGCCCAGAGATGACATCTTTTTTTTAGCAAAGTAGCTTCATTAGTTAAAGGAGGGTGTTACAGAATACAGACTGTATCAGTCAGGGTTCTTGGAGAAACAGAAACAATAATATATGTAGGGGAGGGTGAAGAAACAGAGAGAGAGACAGAGAGGTACAGAGAAGCAGAGATTTATTATCAAAGAATCAGCTCACGGTATTACAGAGGCTACTGAATTCAAAATCTGCACAACGGGCTAGTGGTACACAAGATCCAAGTTATCTTAAGTTATCTTAGGCAGCTGTGACAAAACACCATAAACTGAGTGACATAAACTACATTGATTCCCTGTAGTTCTAGATGCTGGGAATTCCAAGATGAAGCCCTTACAGATTTGATGTTTGCTGAGGGCCCAACTCCTGGTTCATAGATGGCAGCCTTCTTGCTCTGCCTTCATGTGGGGAGAGAGAGAGGAAGCTCTCTCACAACTCTAATGGGACACTAATCTCATTCATGAGGGCTCCACCCTTATGACCTCAGCTAATATTAATTGCCTCCCAAAGACCACTCCTCCTAATACCCTCATATTAGGGGATAGAGTGGCAATTTTAATTTGAGGGCAGGGGATATGCACATTGGGTCCATAAAAAAATCAAAAAGAAATCAGCTAGAAAAATTGCTCTTACCTAGGAGAGAGCTGGCCTTTTTGTTCTGTTCAGACCCTCAACTGGTTAAAAAAGGCTGACTCACATTAGCAAGGGCAATTTGCTTTACTGTACTGATTAAAATGTTAACATTATTTACTGTTAAAATCTATGGATTTGAACGCTAATCTCGTCTTTAAACAACCTCACAGAAATACCCAGAATAATGCTTGCCCAGATATCTGCGTACCTTGTGGCCTTGTCAAGTTGACACACGGAAGACTCAATGATAGTTGATTCTAATGGATGCTCTGGAAACACAGAAAAGTGAGAACCATACTGCAAGGAGAAACCTGAGATTTCTGGTAAACTGAGAAGGAGAGGATGAATTTTTACAAAGGGGACTCATACAGAAAGAGGAGCTTGAATCACATGTTACTGAATTGTGAAATGGGGAAAAGGTCAGTCAGGGAGAAATTGGTGTTTGTGAAAGAGAGTGGATGACCTGAAAGAGAAAAATGCTGTGTAATACTCAATTTTATGCTGGACTTCAAAGTAACCTTCTGCCATGAATCACACATCACAAGGAAAGGCCTGCTTAACACAAATATTCACAATCACGATTGTGGGGAGAAATCACGGAAAAGAGGGTTGGTCTTCCATTTATGGATCACATGACCCACAGGAGGAGAAGACAAAATAAGAGTGAGGTTCAATCTAGTGAAAGTAGAAAATAAAAGCAATTGTTGACAAAACTGTATAGAGACACTAAGGAGAAGATGTGAATTATAATAACTAATGGCAACATTTATCTCAAATGATTGGTTGGGGAAACAATTGTTGGGTGCTGACAGCTGGATTACATGGAGCTCTGTAGAGAGACATGACCTGCTTCAAATTACATAATTTCACTCTATAAGGCCCAATTTTATAAAACAAAATTTGTATATAATATTAACTTTGGTACGTTACAAAAGGGTATTCTTACAGTTTAGAATAACTATAAAAGTATATTTTAATTAACGTTTTAGATTATTTGATCACTGGTCTGGACATCCCACAAAAAAATCCCAAAATACTGGAAAATTATCACGATAATAACAAATCATTGAAAGCTACCTTGTCATGGTCCAAACATTTGCAAGTCAATATTAACATTTAATAGTTGTATATATTGTTTCAATCAACACTTGGAAATAAACCATCTAAATAAGACAAATTTCCTTTAGAATGGACTTTAATATTTTTCTTTATCTTCTAATCTCATTAAGAGTGTGCTTCTTCAACTATAGCCTAGGATGAAGGAGGGAAGGGGAGGGAGAGGGAAAGGGAGGGGGTGGGTCGATAGAGGGATGGTTTGTAGGGGGACCACACCTATGGAGCATATTGCAAGTACAAATTGGATCTATCAGGTGTAGAACACAAATGTCTGAATCCTGTAATTGGGTAAATGAGGTGTTGATTAGTAGGATGTAAGCACTACAATTTGTACAAATAATCAACATATTGAATCCCATAATGGTATAAATGTATTTATGATCTATGTATAAATGACTTAATAAAAAATAAATAAATAAAAGTGTGCTCCTTCATAATACTTAATGCTTCATGTGATAGTAATTAGTTAAGAATTCGAGTGCCTGGTGATCTTATAAATGCTACACAACATAAACATACCACTTGTGTATGTGTAGATCTATGCACACATAAAAATTGATCTCTATAGTTAGTATCTGTTCAAAAATAAGCAAAACCATGTCAAATAGTCCCTATCTGGGCATCATATTATCTTATTGTTGGACATGTGATGTTTCTATAAATATGGTGACATAATCAATAATGTTACCTCTTTCTCTTTCTTTATATACATAAATCTAAACACACAGACACATAGAGAGAGAGAATTGTATGTGTGTATGTGTTTATACAGTAAAATCATAATTTGTGCAAATATGAATTATGCAAATTTAAAATAGTGTGATGTTAAATATTAATAAATCTCAACTTAGGCTCAAAATTTTACATAATGTGAATGTCCCAAGAAACCACCACCATTATGTCATTTCAGAGATGGTTGAATGAATTGAAAATTTGGTTATGCTTGTTTCATAATTACTCTGCTCTTTACAGGGTAACTGGAAATGACTGCTAACCTTTGGAAGTATTGTATGGAATATGATGTTTTTAAAATAAATCTCCACAGATAAATCTGTGACTCTTATGCTATCATTTAACATATGTTGCTATAATTGAAACGCTTTTCAGATTTCATAACAATACATTCCAAGTGTCCCTGATGTGATGTTTGCTTTGTGCTTACCCTGGAAACCAGACCTTAAATAAATGATATTAGTAGTAATAAAACTTCATGAGGAAGTTTTAAATAACCACAATGGTATGCTATGCTATTAATTTAGAGAAAATTATTATGAAAATATTAGCGATCAGTATGTGAAAATGTAAAGGAGAATTAAAGAAACATATGCTACAATGACTGTAGATTTGCATGATCTGAAAATATATCCATGTGCAGTTTACATTTATACTCACTGGAAAAATAACCTTAAATTATGTGATTTTGGGATAAAAAGAGGTCTTTAGGAAAATATCTTTTGCATAAAATGTCACTGTTCCATATTAGCTGAGAGAATGTGACTGACTTAAATAAAAGAAAAACCTATGTGCCTTGGTGTCTTATGGATAACAACTAAAAGTTTAGACTTTCTTTTACTTAAATATCAACTTCTTTTATTTGAGGGGTTCTCTACATAAAATCGCGTATTTTTTTAAAGTTGGCAATTAAGTGGTCATCTACAGCAAAATAGTTATTAAGTTATGATACATATAACCAACAGAATAGCATGCAAAAATTTAAGAAATGGAGGTAGGTCCATGTGTATCATTAAGAAAAGTGAATAAAAATATATAGCAATGCAAAAATTAATCAATCTGGGAAAAAAGCCACACTAATCTACAGAGCAGAACTCAGGTGAACAGAAGGTGAAGAATAGAAGGAGGAAGGCAAAATGACGGAGAAAAATTGGGGCCCTTTGTATAATATTTTAACTATTTAACATAGTATTTTTGTAATCAATAAAAATATTAAAGTTAACTTCATTCTACAAAATCTCATAATTTAAAATTGGCTTCTAACTTCTAGTTAAGTGTAAGTGAATTAAATGCAATTACATTGCTCTGCTCTCTCCAAAATCCTCACTAAAACAGCTACAAAGTCATTGGAAAAGACATAGACTTTTGACAAGAAGAAGAAAAGGAAGAAACAAAACCAAAGGAATAGGTTAATCCAATTTGGAAGGTAGAAAGTTGGGGAGCAAGTGGCAACAACATATGGAATACAAGAACACTCAAAGTTAAGTGAGTGTGGTACAAGAGTCCCTGAGGTCTCTGAAAATTGAAATGTGAGTAGAGACAAACAAAAATGATTGATCATCAGTGTATTCAAGAGGCAACTAAATATCTTCGCTTTCTTTCTTTGCTCAGTATAAAAAAAATGGATTTTTATTGGACATATAAAAATTGGATTTTTATTGGACATATATTTTCAGGTTTAAGTTTATATCAAGAAAGACCAGTATTTTAGAAATATTGAGGTAAATACAAGAAACAAAGTCTTGAAAACTTAAATATATTTTTTTCCTAGAAAGAAGGTATTAAGGATAGGTTGGGCAGTGGAGACTACCATTTTAATTTTACTACTTTTTAACCTATTTGAATTTATTATTATTTTTTAAAACTATATACACACTATTATCCAAAATAATTGAACATTAAACAGAGAAAAAAATCAAATGCATTATATTAGTAAACAAAAATTAAAAATGTTCACTTCTTGACTCTACTTCAATATACTATGCTCATTGATTTATAGATTAACTGTACTACAAAGATGTCTTTCTATAATTGACACTTTGATGCACAAATTGATATAAGAATTTATTTTAAATTTTCTATTAAAAAGAATTGTAATATTAAAAATTCTGAAACCACTTACATGAAAACTAGAATTGAATGATTAAGTAAATGGATGGTAGAGGGTAGGACTGATCTTCCTCAGTGTTGAAGTAGAATGTATAGGTAAGCAATGGAAAGAAGTTAGAATGAACCACGTGGCCAGGGATTACAGGTGGAGATGTCAGTATGAAGACATTAAACACATGTTTAGCTTTACATATCTATACACATACACACATATATATATGCTAACCTTTACATAGACAAGCTATATACATATACACATGCACATACACACACAGAAGGTCACATAAAGATTTGTGTATAGAGAAGTTTAGTATACATATATTTCCTTGTTCTGTCTACTGAGATAGTGACAGAATGTTACTATCAGATGTTCTGTCTACATTATCTCAGTAGACATCTACTGAGTTTTAAAAACTAATAATAAATGCAAATTGTAGACATCTACTGAGATAATGCAGAAGAAACAACACACCAGTTGCAATGACCATACCTAGCAACCAGATATTAGTTTCTAATACCATTTTCAGAAAAGGAATCCAGGGATTCTCAGAGAAATGGCTGATTCTCAAACTAGGACAACGAATACACAACATATAGCTCATGCAGCGCCAGAAAGTAACAAAGTGCTCAACACACATACACAGGCACACAAACACCCATGTGCATGCACACACACTGTTGGAGGTCTGTTAAGGGGACAAAGAGACTGACTGAAAGACTTCCCAAGGAAAAGATGGAACAAAAAATTTAACAATAAAGTAAATAAGGAGTTATACTGAATTATAACCCAGAGTGTAAAATATATGTAAGAGCCTATACTGATAGATTATTGACTGAATGGCTGGCTGGTAGAGCATAACTCCCTACTCATAAGATGTGAGCTGATCACAGTGATTCCTTCCAGAGAGCATAGTATGAAAGGGGAAGAAAGAAAATAACTATGGAGTGGAGAAACCTGACGATCTCAGGCTCAGCCAGACGATCAAACTTAACATCAACCATCGTAGGTCACGCTGATAGTATGTTAACCTGAATACGACCTAACAAGAGTGACATATCTTCCTGCCTCAAGTCCAAAACCCAAGTGCCATCATGAGAGAAACCTTATACAAACCTAAATTGAGAGATGCTCTCCCAAATACTAGATCACTGTACCTCAATGTTACCAAATTCTCAGTGTTACCCAAACCATAGAAAATCTAAGAAACTGTCATAACCAGGTAGGGCCGGAGGGGAAACAATAACCAAATGTAATGTGCCATCCTGGGCAGGACCCTGGAACAGAGAAAGGACATTGGGAAAAATGTAAGGAAATTGAATCAAATATGGACTTCAGGTCATAATGACATGGCAATATCAGTTTATTAATTGTGATAATGTACCTTGCACCATTGTAAAATGTTAATAAAAGGGCAGATGGCAGTTGGGGTACACAGAAACTTTCTGTACTGTCTTCGTACTGTACTATCTAAAACCATTCTAAAATAATTTACAAAAATATATACAGTTTTAATAAACCCAGCACAGTAAGTTCTTCACTATCTAAACATCTGGTGACATAACTGATGTACAAGAGAAGTGAGCAGTACCAAGTCTAACACTTTTTCTCTTCATAACAAAGACTTGCATATATATCTCTTTCTCTGACAGCCATATTTATATTTGTTACTCAAAATGAGAAATATTCCATCCTTAGACAAATTTAAAACACGCAGAAGACGGTCAATAAAGAAATTTCTCATAATTAGGCAAATTCCAAACACTGAGAGTGTGATCAATTTTCCAAGGAAAATCATCTGAAGACTCCTGTAAATATCTTCAGGATAAAGCATAAACATTATTGACTATATAAGCGGATAATTAATTCTGACATAGGGTAAATACAAATCTCAATACTTCGATCTTTTTCATTTTTACTAAATCATTTCAGAATTAATTTAAAATAAGCTATTGACATTTTTTTAACATCTGCAAATATTCTTTATTTCTTATAGCATAACTGTGTACATTAATGTAATCATGGGGTACAGTGTGCTGTTTCATATACATTTTGAAATACTCTCATCAAACTGGTTAAAATAAGCTTCATGTCATTTTCTTAGTTATTGAGTTAAAACATTCATACTCTGCTTTTAGAAAGATTCACTTGTACCCTTGTAAGATAAACCACAGAGGTGAACCCACCAACCACCCTCCCTGCCCCCATCCATCCCTCTCACCTCCCCCTTCAAAAAGTATCCAATGTACACAGCCCTACTTTGAAAATATTCTTTATCTTATAGCAGCATTTGAGGTACAAAAGAGAGGAAAGCCAGGTAAAGGGCAACATGGTCAAGGTTAACATTCAATCCTGAAAGGGTTTACACTTTCATCCAAGGTGTAAATCAACATATTAACAAGTGTCAAAAGTCTAAAGTGTCCTTAATAATCTCCATGTTGCAAAACCCAGGGTCACAACTCTTCTCCATCAAACTCAGCTTCTTGACTATACATCCCATAGTGTAGTTAGTATCCCTGCCTAACCCTAGACCTGTTGTCATGAACCAAGCCCGCTTCACTTTTGTCGATTCTTTTCAGGATTCCTCCTTAATCCCAATATCTCATTTATTAAATTAACATTAAATGTAAATGATCCAAATGCCTCATTTAAAAGATATAGATTGATGGAATTGATAAGAAAAAAAATATTGGCTGTCTCCAAGAAACCCCTTGAACTCCTAAAGAGGTACATTGTGTCAAGGTAAAGGCGTAGAAAAAAAATGTCTAGGATTTTCAGTAAATTTCTTTTTCTTTTCAGTCTCTTGTTCATCCAGGTTCATGGCGTTTGCTACCACAATGGATGACTCCCCAGTTAGTATCACAAGCTCTCACCTGTCTCTGCTGCATCCAGACTTTCGTATTCAGCCATGTGCTCAACAATCTCCTTGGGAGGTCTACCTGCTATTCCAACTTTCGTATGGCCAAAAGTAAGGTCATGACTTCACAAGTGAATCAACAATGAAGTCAGGACCCTGTTAAATCTTTTTCTCTATCTCAGTAACAGTGGCACCAACCTTCTATTATTCAAACCAAAAACCTGGAAGTCATTCTTCTCTCTCTTTCACTGCCATATCTCATTTTCCAATAAGCCCAGCCCATTCTACCTCCAACATACATACCCCCATTCAATCATCTCTCTCTCAGTGACTCCAGCCTGGTCACAGACATATCCCCACTACACAACTACAACCATCTACTCTCTGCATCTCTGCCTTCAGGCTTATCAACCATATTTGCACTTCATGTATTCTAAGATGTATATGTCTTCTCTTTTAACACCTCTGAAATTGGAATGCATCTCACAATCAGTTGATGGCACTTTAAAATCCCACCAGTTCTTTTCTTCTCTTTCAAATTTTGACATCTCAACTTCAAGAATGAATATTACAATCAATACTGTCTTAAATTTTAAGGAAATATGTGGGATGTATTCTCCACATAAACATAAGAATAAAATATTTAAAATTCAAATCAGATCACTTTATTCTCCTACCAAAACTGTTCCAATGGTTTCCCAGGGTTCCAAGTAAAAACGTAATAATGAAACAAAAATAACCTCCCTAGCGTGCCCTTTGAGGGCCTTCACTATCTGGCCTCTGCCTAATCCCGTGACTATGTTCTTCCGCATAGACACTCAGTCTCTCCGTGACTATACTACACCAACCTTCTTTCAATTTCACGGGACATGCCAACCCCACTCTGGCTTGGAGAGTGCCCCTTTTCTGCTCTTTTATCATTTTATATCTCACTTCTTCCTATCAGCCCTGCTGTGTCCTAAGGCATACATAGCCTCTTTGGCCACAAGTTTTATATATCCTTTTTTTTCCAATCATTCACCCCCTAGCAAAAGTTACTTTCTGCACAGTACTTAAGGCTTTGAGAAACTGCTAAACTTGCTCTTATTTATGGACTTTCCTCTTTGTGAGACTGAAAACCGATGAGGCTAACTCATGTTTGTTGACTCACTTAATGAATGAAATGACTTTTTAAAAAACACTTTAGAAGCAAGCCTTTTAAAAACGTTTCTTTGGAAGGCAGCACGTCATGATGAAGAAACGAGATCTGAGAAATGTGGCTTCGAGTTCTACCTCTGCTGCTCATGACGCGTGCAAGGAACTTGATCACCTAAGTCTCCACTTTCTTGTGCATGAGTTGGGTATGTGATGCTCGTTGTGTCTCCTAGTTGAGATAATGGGAGAATAAAGTGAGATGGTATATAGAAAAATTTGCTGGCATCACTCACAAAGCTCATTTCATGCTATTAGACTACAGTTTTCCACTGACCTGT
Organism: Otolemur garnettii; assembly: GCF_000181295.1. NCBI lineage: Eukaryota > Metazoa > Chordata > Mammalia > Primates > Galagidae > Otolemur > Otolemur garnettii. The sequence continues at coordinate 15,531,447 of NW_003852418.1, read as the reverse complement.
GCCTATAGTTTTTATAGAACTTTATATTTCTCAATCAGGTTAGCATGCAGCTGACATTTACAAAACTCAGTGTGGGCCAAGTGACCAGATGTTGGTTTTCTGTATTCCTCTCCAATAAAAGAAACCAGGGTTCCTTAGAGAAATGGCAGATTCTGGGCTAGGGCAGAGAGAAATTTCAAGATAAGTCAGCAGCCTCTTGTAGTGCCATAAACTAAAGAAATGCTCAAAAAATAAAAGGCTGAAAATAAGTCAAAAGGTCACAGGGCCAGCTGAAGGAGTTCCCAGTGGCCAAAGCTGGCATAATTTGAGCAACACAATAGATAATATAGTATTAATTATAAGCCAGTGCATAAAATAAAAATACATGAATTTATGCTAATATAAATAAATGATTGAGTAAATGAAGGAAAAAATGCAATTGATTTTAATTTAAAAATTGTAAATAATATTTGTATATATCTTCTCCATAAGAGATAGAGTTTAATAATCTCCCCTGCCATGGCCATGATTTGAGTATGAGCTAAACTCAGTGACCCATTTTCAAACAGTGATGTGTGGCTAGGGGAAAACAACTTCAGAAACCTGAAAACACCACCTTGCCAGGTAAGTAATCAAGGTGAACATCACAGCAATATTGGAGATGTCATGGAACCACTCACATGATAGGACAAGCCTTTTCCACTTCTGTGCCATTCTTCCCCAAAACTCCAAACATCAGAAAAATCTAAATTAAGAGACAGTCCTCAGAATAACCCGCCAACCATGCTCAACACTGTCAAGGTCTTAAAAGAAACCAAGGGAAATCTGTGAAAATGTTTACAAATCAGAGGAGACCAAGGAGATAGTCAACATAATGTGATATCCTGGAACGGAAAGAAAAATATCAGTGGAAGGGCTGGTAAAATCCAGGGAAAGTCTGGAATTAGTTCACTGTTGGTTTCTCAGTTTTGACACCTGTAACCTGCTCACATGAGAGGTAACAATGGGCGAAACCAAAAGTGAGTGAGGGTCCCAGGAACTCTCTGTACTCCTTAGCCGTTTTTCCTGACGTTTGAAATTCTTCTAATGGAAAGGTTTTTAGAAACAGCTCAATGTGAACACTTTAAATGGTACTAGAAAAAAATCAGTGACTGGGCTAGGTAATTGACATCTAAAGAAAAGACTTCCTCTCCTCACCAAATCCCCATGTGGTTAGAGTCAGCCCTGAGCTTAGCTAAAAGCACGCTCTCCTCTCCCTGGAGGCTCCCAGCCCTTTCTCGTAATTCATGGCCATGCAGTGAGATGTTTGCCAATGTTATGAAGGAACTTCCAGGAAGCTTTTTAAATGAGTGACAGTCACCTGGAGAAGCCACTTTTTAAGACTTTTTCTCATTTCTCTTTCCAGCTGCCTGAGATGTGGACATAAAGGCCAATTTCAGGAGCCATTGTGAGTCACAGGGTGACCCGGAGAAGGAAGAGCAATGCTGAGAACAGAACAGCAGAAGTCAGAAGGAAAGTGTGTCACGCAGAACCGTGCCTGCTGCTGCACCTGCTCTCAGCTGGCCCCTCTGTGTTGACCTTACCTATGTGAGGAGGACTCTGGCACCATGCCTTGACATCTGACGGCTGACAGCTTTTAAGCCTCATCTTTCCTAATTCCCTTGCACCCACTTCCATAGAGTCTGACCAGAAAGCCATGTTCCTCCCACTTTTAGCCCTGGCTGGAGATTGACAACCTGCCAGCCTCTGTCTGTGTGGGAACACAGCCCCAGCCTGTGCAGTAATAGAAACATGGGACAAGTTCTTTCTATGACTCTCAACCCACTTCCCCCCTGTTCAAGGGCCCTCTCTGCTCTCCCATACTTCACATATAAAAGTGATAAGCCCTTCCATCCTCTTTCCCCCAGCTTTTTTGAGGGATTCTCTACAAATAAAAATTATATATATTTAAGGTGCACACTGTAATGTTTTGATATATGTATCCTCAGAGAAATGGTTATCACTATCATGCTAATTAACAGATTTAACATCTCAAGAAGTTACCATATTTTTTGGTGCTAAGATTACTTAAGACGACTCTCTGAGCCAGTTTCAAGTATGTGATACAGTCACCGCACTGTATGTTAGTGCTCTGGACTATTCACTTTGCATAAATTGACCTCTGGGCCCTTTAATGATACCTCCTTTCCCCCCATTCTCAGTCCCCGGCACTGCCCATTCCATTCTCTGCTTCTAGGAGAAAAGAATGAGAATTTTTGAGAATCCACATGTAAGTGAGATAGCGCACCTCCTGCTTTCCTGTGCCTGGCTTTGTCACTTATGTCCGTCCCCTCTTCATGTGTGCATGGCACCATTAAACTTGAAATCTGATCTACACTTTGGTAGGACTCCACCTGTGTCTACTGGTGACCATGTCAAAGTCCTTTTAAGCCACTGATGTTTGCGCTTTTGGAGAGATGTGGCCCATCCCCATCATAATGCATAGATCACAGTATTTAATCCTGAAGAAACAATAGTTGGTAAATATTTACAGGAGACAGAATTCCAAAATGCAGGTGAGGATTCCCTACCCCAGGATAATCCCCTCTCTCTGAATGTGAACTAAACCTGTAAGTTGCTCTAAACAAGAGAATATGGCAAAGATGAAGGATTTTACAGATGTAAGTTAAACCCCTAATCAGTTGTTTTCTTATTCATCAAAAGGAAGGTTATCAGAAGCGTGGGCTGGTTTGTATGTGAACTGTGGGTGACAGCCATCCATAAGAGGGGGGCCTCAGTCATACAACTGAAAAATAAATTTAACAAGCAAACACTGCCAACAACTACACAACCTTGTAAGAGGACCTCAAGCTACAAAAGGAAGACGACCCACTAGCACCTGGATTTCAGCCTTTTGGGCATCTGAGCAGAGAATTCTGACTCACCAATACTGGGAAATAATAAACATAGTTTGTTGTTTTAAGCCACTAAATTTGTGGTTATTTGTTATGCAATATAAAAACTTATACAATGATACTATTGTTTTCATTGGCAGCATTGAGAATGATTGGAGAATCCTGCAATGTCTTTATTGACACTCATCTTACGGAAAGGGCTAGGATGTGAACCCAGGGATGCCTTTCTTAAAAGTGCATACACTGTACCACCATGTGATTTGCCTATCTGTGGCTTCTGAGTTCTTTCGGAAATAATCCAAGTCTTATTCAACTCTTCTCAATCATGGTACCTACACTGTGCTAGCTTCTCAGTAGATGCATGCACAGTCTAGGACATATTGAGCACTACAGATAAAGCAGGCTAATATTTGGTGGCCTAGTAATCAAATCTCATTCATCCGATCAGAACTTCACAGAGAAGTTTTCAGATAGAGACTTGCTAAGGTTAAGCACTTTTTATCTGTTCTTAAGAGTGGGCGAATGTTGGACGTGTGAGGTTAGACAATGACATGAGATTTTTACAAAGCCTTTCATTTCTGCTTAGCTCTGTTGCCTGACTGCACAATCTGAAATTAGAATTGGTTCCTTTTGTGTGCATCCCAGGCTGTCATTTTCATGACAATTATTCACTGTTTCATTTTTTAATATCCATCCACTCTTTGGTATTGAGAGTTGGTTGTATTTCCATTTCTAGGCTTCTGAGCAACATCACTTGGAAATAACCACAAATTTGAATACTCAAGGGAGACAAGAAAACACTGTCCTACATTATCTGCCTTTCTTACTAAATGAACACTATGTAGACATATAGATTCACAGGGAAATAGGAGGCTCACTTGATCCACTTGTGTGGACAATTCACACCATGTATTTCCTGACCTTTCCTCAACTCTAAATAAAATAGCACCTGGGCTACTGCAATTATTTCTTCCTATCTCACATTTCATACTGATTCTACTTCATTGAGTTCTTTATTCTGTCACCACAAAAAATACCTAAAGACCCGATGTATTTTATATATCAGTAAGGCATTTCATGAGATCAAGTATACTCATCTGGGGGTTGCTCACCATTATACACTGAGCACCTAGCACCGTGCCTGATGCAAACAAGATAGCTAAATAATACACACTAAATAAATAATTGAATATATACACGAATATTATTCCTCCCCTTATAATGTCTGTTTATGCTTAAATCAGACACCATCTTCATTCGGAAGTCTTTCCAGATGCCAAATATCTTCATTGCCATGTGTTTTTTTTTTATATTATTCATGAGTTTGCAGAGGGATGTATGAAAGACAGATGAGTTGGTGCCCACTTTTGCTCTTCTAATATAAACACATTGAGAACAGGCGCTCCTTTCCCTTCCTCAGAGTTGGTGCAGAGCCCACGTCATGGTGGGTGCTCAAAAGCATTTATCAAATGCAACAGAATTATTTTACTTCAAAGTCTAAATTATATCTTACAAAGAAGTTGTTCAACTCTGTATTGACTCTGCAAAAACACACGCACCTCAGCTGCCATAATTATCTCCAATTTTCAGACTCAAATCACTGCTATAGAGAAAAAGAGATGTTTATGCACCAAACACCTAACATCCCTGCATTACTCCAGACAGATGTGACCACAAGAAGAGTCCAGTTCAAAGATTGCTCTGCTGCTTATCAATCTTATCAATGCCTTTGATCTCATCAGAAAATTCTTTGCAAATATCATCTCATTGACGTCCTCATGAGAACCCCACAAGATGGTGGTCATCACGCCCATTTTGGAGATATAGAACTCAAAACTGAGAGAAGTTCCATCATTTGCCTAAGTTTACATAGCTGGTTACCGAGATGACATGCAGAGGCAAGATTACCCTGGTCTCAGCTGTAGTGATCCATCTTTACCACAATACTCACATGCCTTGAAAACGAAGTGGTACACAGGGAAAATGCTGGTCTATGAGATGAACCCATGTGCTAATAAAATATGCATAAGGAATGGTTTTCTTTTATAATTAGAAGGATTCTCACAACTCTGTGGCATCCTGTCTGCCACTTCCCTCACACCTGCACCAACCTGCTCCCTGCCTGGACACGTGCTGGTGACATTCCATATCAGAACCTAGCTTCTCATTGGCTCCAGGCCCTCCTTATGCCAGAAGGAAAATGGTCATGTATTAGTATAATATCTTATAAATACAATGCAGCCAAGTGTAATGATTGATAATGCAGGTTCTGAAGTCAGATTCCTGCGATAACGCCCTAAGAAACTATCATTTGTCCTCCCTGGATATAGTATGTTCTTATCTATACAACAGAATAGTAACCATATCTAAATCAGAAAATTATTATGGGAAGGGAATTAAATGTACCTATACACATGCTTAACAGCGTGCCTGGCTTATAGAAGGACACACTCAAGGTGAACTATTATTTTGTAAAGACAGATGATCTCACCGATATTATTTGTGTGGAGTTCTATTCTGTGGTTTTCGAGCTATTTGCATAAAGCGATAGATTTGTCAACAATATCCATTTGAAATCTTCTTGGCTACAGATGAAAGAAGATAGAGTTAGACAATTGCCTGTGAGAGCAACTGTGCCTGTTGACAGATCCTCAGATTTATTGCTCTTTGCCGGCCGTGCGTGCCCTGGTAACCATCTCCTTCCCAATGCCGTGCACCCAGAATTAAAGCAATGAACATGATAAACAGAAGCTCAGCTTGTTTGTGTAATGACGAAAAGATCCAAGTGAGCCTTTGTCTCTTATTAAAACCAGCAGATTTAGCCCCAGAGTATTAAAAGTTTTAATCCAACATTCTGTTTGCCTGCAGGCAAGGCATTCTGTTAGGTAAAATAAAAACACCACATTTCAAGTTCTGCACAGCATGTGGTAAATCAAGATTTTTAAGTAAAAATGACAAATGTTGCTTTTCATAAAAGTAATTTTGAAGCCCAATTTTGTAATTGCCTCTAGATATCATTTCTTCATGTGTACTCTCTAAGAAACTTTAAGATGTTTGTCTCATTACTAATATGTTTGAAAGGTGAGCTTGGTTTTCCTGTCTTGGGTGGATGGGACCATAGTAGATTAATGATTTCTTATTTGTTAAAACAGCGAGAAGATCTGATTTCCTCACTCTCAATTAAAATTAATAAGATGCATATTAAAATCTTTTTCTTAAAATTCTTCCTTGAAAGTAAAAAACTGCCAAGTGAGTCTACTGAGAAATCTGAGAGATAGCATCCAGATAGAACCAGGGTACGCAAATGCCTCTAAGTAACTCAGCAAGTATCTCCAGTTCCCTCCAGAAAACATGAGCTCTCCACCTCTGATGACTGACACTCTGAAGCCTTGGGGATTGATTAAAAGATGATAACAAAGCCCCCTAGTAAGTATCTGATTGTAGAAAATGCGCAAATGTCCAGCCTTGTCACTGGCAAGGCCACCCTTAAAGCTCCTTCTTTCTCCCTCTACAACACAACAGTCATGTCCAACTTCTCCCAAGAATAGTTAGCAGTCATTACACCCAACATCAGGAAAACTTGTCTTCACTCATGAACACTTTTGTTTAAGGATCATTTCTGCAGTGTAATTAAGAGACAAATATAAAATATGCATCAATAAATCAAATATATTATAGGTATCATAAGTATCTCTTTCCATTTTAACACCAGGACCTGTCTATGGCCAGGACTGTGACTCTTCTAAGACAATACTATTGTGGGACCTTTGAAATCCTTCAAGCTTTGTATACTGAGTCCACTTGTATATTGAGTCCACTTAAAATTGACCAGAGTTTTCTCAGTTCTCATTGGATACCAAAACCCTAACACATCAGTAAATTTTGGTGACAACGCTAATAAAAACTTACGAAAAAAAATTTTTTTCTTCAAGTCTTTTTCCAGACATGTTATAATTTTTACATTAGGAAGTGCATGTGAGCCGGGCACAGTGGCTCATGCCTATAAACCTAGCATTCTGGGAGGCCAAGGCGGGTGGATGACCAGAGTTCACAGGTTCGAGACCAGCGTGAGCAAGTGCGAAACTCCATCTCTAAAAATAGCCAGGCATTGTGGTGGGCACCTGTAGTCCCAGCTACTCAGGAGGCTGAGGCAAGAGAATCTCTTGAGCCCAAGAATTGGAAGTTGCTGTGACCTATGCTGTGAGCCACAGCACTCTACCAAGGGCAACAAAGTGAGACTCTCTCATCTAGAGCACTGTCTGATTATAACATTTTGTTTAATACAGGGGGGAAAAAACTCAGGCCATTGCATGGTAGCAGAAGTCAGGATATAATATCGATCTCTGATTACATCATGATGCATTACTTGCAAAAATCCTAATTCAATGCTTCAAAACAACTCACCAATATGTAACAACCATCTTCAAAAGTAGCTGGATGGTTAGAATCTGGACCACTTCATAATATAATTGGAGAAATTTCCTGGTGGACACGTGAAGTGTTAATTTGTAGAATTAACTCACTGGTAAAAGATCAAGACAGAAAAATTCCTGCTCTAATTAAGCAGAACATCTGAGACGGTGTTGCCACACCATGTGAAGTAGAGAACTTTAAAAATAAATTAGAAAGAAATAATCTGACCACATATGGCAAGTGCCGGGAGTAGTCTCGTTCCCTAAGATGGGACAGAAAAAAAAGTGAGAGGAAAAAAAAAAAAAGGCCATAAAAAGGAAATATAAGGGCCAAAAAAATAAACCTTTAGAGAGTTGCATAAGACAGACTAAATGTTTGGATTTAAAAGTATAACAGGAGCTTGCTGGATTTACTCAAAATGCATAGTCCTAGGTAACACTTTAAAACCACAGAAGCAACAATCAGAGTTGAATGGGGACATGATGTGTGGGTGTGCATCCATCTGTGTCTGTATGTATCACGTGTGTCCATTGGTGTCCATGCACGTCATCACAGTGGTTTTGTTCACCATCCTAAGAGCCTTTTTGGCCATTGGCAGCCTTGGGGTTGAGAACCAGTAACTGAGGTTTCCCTCCATTTGTGTAACACACATGCCTTCCATCTTCGTATCAGGAAACAATCAGCATAAGGAAAGCTCAAACATGTTTTGACTCCTGTATCTTTCTTACAATACTGACAAACAAACTCCATTCTGTCATTTTAGAGGGTGCCAGAGGTAGTTGGAGGTGAAAGGATGATCTCTGAAATAATACTTTGGCTTAGAACCAGAGCTAGTCAAACATCAGCTATACACACTTAGTAACTCAGTCTGCTCATCTGGAAATAGGAACAATTTTGCAAGAAATAATATTCATAAAACACCTAGCATGCAATAAATGCTTATGCAAAGTACCCATCATATACTCATGTATTTTTGCTTAGATAATTCAGGAAGGGTCTGAGATGTCAATAGGTCCCAGATGGGAATTCTCACGTGAAAGGGGGTATGTTTTACTTCTGCCTAGTCTTCAAATCTTCATTACACTTTGTTCCCATCACCCCTTTATCTGAGTTCTAAAGCAAGTTTCATGATAGATTGAGAAATGTCCCTCATGGAGGACTGAGCTCATGGCTTCCTCCCAGGCCAACACAGCCTGACGTATAGAAAAAAGGCTCACTAAATATTTTCTAAACTCCAAATAAAGAAGATGATCTATCACAACATTTAAAACAGAAGTACTGCCAATTACTAGGTCACGTGGGCCGCATCATTTTCCTTGATCAGTCTGATACACAAAACAAAGGCCCTTTCTCCAGGACAGTTGAGAAGGCCTGGGTTTTAAGTATGAAAGTTCAGAAGAACACAGTGGCAAGTCTTGGGTCTTGTCTAAGTACGCAGTTGAGTTTATGAACACTACTCACATTTCGCTTCATCTCACAGAAGGATGTTGACATAAAGTACAGACAATTTGGAAATCTCTGTCGTAAGATTTATCAATGACAAAATAGAGGACAAAAAACCTTGGTAAAAGCGTGTAATGAATATTCCATAAACAGCCAGAACTCAAGTCGCTAAATTAAATATTTAATAGTGTCTATTTCCTGGGGGGGAAAAAAAGCTTTAAAGGCAATCAAATTAAACAAATGTATACAATTTCAGGTCTGTAATCTGTAGGAGGAACTGAGATGCACTAAGTGACACTCTCCAAATTTGTTAGACAATAGGACAAAGCCATACCTGATATTCGGTTTATATTGTTGGCTCTGATTCCCTGTCACAAACACACCTCCAAAAGGTACATGAGAAAGCCCTGGCAGGTAAGGAGACTTCCGAAATGACAGAGGAAAGATTTATGAAGAACTGTAATGGGATTCTTTATAGAGCTTGAAATCCAGAAATCTTCAAAGTAAACATCCAGGAAATTGATTGAGGAAATTCACTTCCTCAGAAGCCATTCTGCCCAGCACCACCACCACACCACCCCCACATGCACTCAAGAACTTCCGGGTGACCAAAAAAAAAGAACTTTGGGATAATACTGACTTGCGGTCAGGTCCGAAACACTATTGCCCTTGGAAACACAGATGGCTACCACAATGCTGAGTCCACATTCTGTCAATGTCATATCAAAAACTGTTGAGTTCAGGTTTTCAGACCCCACTGACAAAGAGGAGACAGAGATAGGATCTCTACTTTTAGAAAACCTATATTCTAGTGGGAAGAAAAGAATAAACAAATACACAAACAATGTAATTTTACATATAAAAATTACTCTGAGCAAAATGCAATAGGGCAATATTGCAAAGAAGTGGAGGGTGCTGTCTCATGGGCTCAGGAGTAAATTGAGGTGGGAGTTTCTGGGCTCTTAGAGAACCCTGAGAAGGTGACTTTTGATGTAGAACTTGAATGAAAAAAAGAGCAGAGCCAGTAAGTGGAGTGAAGATATGGACAAGAGTGTTACAGAGACCAGGAACAGAAGGAATTAAGAATCTCAAGTTGAACCAAGCATGAGACTCAATTCTAGGGATCATTTAAATATTTGTGGCTTTTCTTGCAATAAAATCTATATTGTTATAACTCATTTCTGCCATTGTCATACAAAAGTAGCCATAGGCAATATGTAAATAAGGGGCTTGACTATGTTCCAATAAAACTTTATTTATAAAAATAGGCAGCAAATCATATTTGTGTCTTAGACCATAACTTACCACCCTCTTCCCTATCCCAAATGATAGTATGCTATTCATCCTTCTCTACCCCTAATGTTTTGTGTTTCCACTTGTCTAACAATTTATTAAGCCCCGAATCCCCACCCTTTCCAAACCCCACAGATGTATTAATTTTAACTCAGTCTTATTTTCATGTTTTCTTTCTGCATTGACACAAGAAACTAAGATTTTATTGCATGTGTTAATAGGAAGCACCACTTTTATTTATGTGCGAAATACCACCATCCATAGATAATTAATATCCTAATAATTTATAGCCACTGTACTACATTATGCATTATGAAGCAGGAAAAAAATAATCTGTAGTGATGTTACAGCTCAGAAGAAAAAAAAAGCAGACAAAGCTATGTGGTTACAGTTTTCTTGATGATAATTTTGCCTTTCACAGGCAAGTCACCGATTCACATTTTAACAGTTCCATAAAATAGTCTATTTCCTTTTCAGGTCTCTCACATATTTTCCCTTTAGGAGATAGGTGTAGCCAGAAAAAAAAAAAAAAAACATAGAAATAAAGATATGTGGGGACCAGCAAAATCCTATACAAAAAAATCTACTTATAAAATTATTCACTATAGCAGCAGTCTCACTGAAAGATAAAGTCTTTATTTATGACCGAAGTTGCCGTGGATTCCAGAACGTCTATGTCACTGTGGACATTGACTTCCTTGAATAGAACGGCCAGGATGAATACTAATGAACCTTGCACGTTTCCTTTTCCACGTTAGGCCGCAAACACCTGGAGAGCAAAGAACTGCCGTACAGAGCATGGGGGAATAACTTGCTCATAGCTCAGTAAATATTTGCTCAATTTAATTGTTTGCACTCAGGGAAATGAGAGCTCCCCATGCAGTGGAATTAGATGTACAGAGCTGAAGGAAGAGACAAGAGTGCCAGCAGGTCTGCAGGGGGCATTGAAACTTGCTGTGCTGTGCCGTGCTGTGTCGTGCATGCCTGGTCTGTCTGTGAAAAGTCTCTATGAACAAGACTTCTGAGATCCAGACCTCTTGGATCATTGGAACCTTTGTCCATGTGTTAATTCTTTTTTTAATGTATTCATTCTTTAATTCAAACTATAAAACCCATTCCCTGAGCTGGAATATTCATCCAAGGAACCTTCCTTTGAACCTCAAATGCTCTGGGAGATGCCAGTGGTCATAGTATCAGCAGCTTACAAAACTCTCATGTGTATTGTTATAATTCATTCACTTTCTGAAGTAACCAGGGAAGTCCACACTTTTATTAAAATATTAGAGCTGGGCACGGTGGCTTACGCTTGTAATCCCAGCACTGTGGGAGGCTGAGGCAGGAGGATTGCTTGAGCTCAGGAGTTCGAAGCTTTTCTGAGCGAGAGTGAGACCCCGACTCATGGAAAAAAATGGAAAAACCCAGTCGGGCGCCTCAGGGAGTGCCTGTAATCCCAGCAGCTTCGGATTCTAAGGCAGCAGGATGCCCACATCCTGAGTCTGAGGTAACAGTGAGCTACGATACCATAGCTCTCTGCTCAGGGTAAAGGGTAGAACTCTGTCTTGACAAAAAAAAAAAAAAAGGAAAAAAATAAAATAAAATATTAGTATTATTCCCACTAGTAGCAATAATAGTGCTGCTGATAGAATTCTGCTGAGTATTCCTCCTCAGGTCAGTCCTTTGATCAACACCACAGCTACGTAGCAGCAACACCAGGTCATCAAACCAGAGCCAGTAGAATAATGACTTATCAAGTTCCTAATAAAGAACCATCCCTGAAAATGACAAAATTAATGATTGCACAACTCTCCCATTTCTTCTCATTGAATTCTTACAGTCTCACTCTTTTTTCCTTCTAGAAAAAGAAAAGAAAAAAAAATCCTAAAGTTTCCATTTACCCACCTTGCTACTTATTATAAAATAGGGTGTAACGATTTAAGGAATATAATGAAGTTAGTATTTAAAACTTTATCCAGGTTTCTGTGCTTGCTTTGGTAGCACATATACTAAAATTGGAACGATAAAATATTCCCCATGATTTCTTATTCTGGTTTGGATTGGTACTTTTATTTATTTGTTTTTTTTTTTAGAGACAGAGTCTCACTTTATCGCCCTGGGTAGAGTACTATGGCATCACAGCTCACAGCAACCTCCAGCTCTTGGGCTTAGGTGATTCTCTTGCCTCAGCCTCCCGAGTAGGTGGGACTATAGGCACCTGCCACAATGCCTGGCTATTTTTTTAGTTGCAGTTGTCATTGTTGTTTAGCTGGCCTGGGGCCAGGTTCGAACCTACCAGCCTCAGTGTATGTGGCTGGTGCCATAACCACTGAGCTATGGGTGCCACCAGAGCTAGGTATTTCTTAAAAAAATATTTACACTAAATGGGGTGAATGCAATAGTCAAGATGTGCATTTTGGGAAGACACGGGAGGGATGCTTATGGCTGTTCCACTCTGAGCTAAAGGAAATCAGGGAGGGCTTCTAGAGGGAGGTCATCTGAACTTGTTTAGAGGGTGAATAGGAACGGTACACACCATCTGGGTGAAAGGCACTTTTACAACTTTCACTCGATCTGTACAAAAACAAAGTATGTGAATAAAAGATGTACACTCTAATATTATGAAACTTTAAAAATAAAGAAAGCGATAAATAAAATCAAAGGTAAAGAAACTCCTTACTACGACTTCACTGATAAGAATCCCTGTAAAAACTGTATACACATAAATGAACCAGAAAGCAGAAGTGAATTAAATTCAGCTCATCTTTTCTTCTCATGGATCCTGAAAAGTTTTCTTCATGTGATCACTTCATTGACTGGGTCCTTCCAGACAATGTCACTATTTGCTTTTGTCCTTCCTTCGAAGCTTGGGGACTTATCTGTATATTTCCATACTACCTCTATTGCTTTCAAGCAGAAACAGCCTAAGTGATACATCAGTCAACAGCAAACTCACCAGAATCACCTCCCGAGTTAAGTCTCTGCAACATATTTAGATTTTTTTTTTGGCAGTTTTTTTTGGCTGAGGCCAGGTTTAAACCCACCACCTCCAGTATATGGGGCTGGCGCCCTATTCCTCTGAGCCATAGGCACTGCCCAGACCTTTCTTCATTTTGAAAGTTCATAGTTGACGTTGGACTGGCACAAGTTATAATGATTTAGTCCCAAAGTAAATACCAGTTCAACTCCATGGCAACTTCCGAGATCTCTGAGTCTGATACTGAAACGACAAACGCAGCAACATGAAAGGTAGACACTTACACATTAATATGGAAACGCAGCTCCATCGCGCATGCTTGTCTAATTTATTTGGCCTGAAAGTTTTTAACTTTTAAACTGAATCCAAGTGTGAACACTTGCAATTTAGTGCCTATTTTAGAACTTATCTGTTCAGAATGCATGAATATTCCTCCAGTGAAAAGGATAATAGGAAAGTAAATTAATTATATTTTAACTTTCCAATCTCATTTTCACTTTGCAAGAACTGTGCAGGATAACTATTAACCTTTCATTTTAAATGAAAAATTTAAAGAATTACCATCAGGTAATTTCAAACTACAACAAAAAGTGGCTACATATCATGGATTCCCTTCTTGCCAAAAATACCATCTTGAAATGCAAATCGACTTCGCATCATCCAAGAATACTTATAATAGCCTTTCCCCCCAACTTTATTCACAAGTATTCAAGCAGTGGTGCTCATAAAATTGGCAGTTATCAAAGTTGAGAAGTTTTAAAAATAAAGCTTGTTTGAATCAACTTTCATTTTTTTCCCAGCTAAGGTTGAACAGAATTACATCTGTGCCTATCTGATCTCAAAATTCATTTATTAGATAATACATACAGATCATCTCACTTTATTTAAAACTGCTTGCTATTTTTTTTTTTATTTCAAAGACCTAAGTATTTGTTTACACTTTATGGTTTAGAATCTACAGATATGACCTTCTCTGACTTATATGCCATGAAGATTAGATGATGCCCCTTCCTAGCCTAAAACCCTTCAAGGATCCCTTTTGCTTTGAAGATAAAGCTTGTAATCTTCAACAAGCCAATCAAGCAGTGGCTGTCCCTCTAACTTTATCTCCCCCAAGGTGCTCCTTCACAAACTCCATTCCGGGCTGAATCATATATTCCCAGCTGAATCACGTGGTGGATATTCAACAGGCTGTGTTCTAGACACTTAGTTGTTCTGTGTTCCATTCCCACCCCTTTTATGCTGTCTTTGCCCTAAGTCTGAGTTCCAACAGAATTTCTTTCTTTCTTTTTTTTTTGTTTTTGTTTTGAAACAGTCTCATTCTGTTGCCCAGGCTAGAATGCTACTGCATTAGCCTAGTTCACAGCAACCTCAAATTCCTGGATTCCAGTGATCCTCCTTCCTCAGTCTCCTGAGTGGCTGAGATGACAAGCACCCACCACCAGGCCTAGCTAATTTTTCTACCTTTAGTAAGGATGGAGTCTCACTCTTGCTCTCAGGCTGGTCTCAAACTCCTGAGCTCAAGGGATCCTCCAGCCTCAGCCTCCAGAGTGCTAGGAAGGATTAGAAGCGTGAGCCACCATGCCTGGTCTCAATAATATTTCTTGATTTACAGTTTTGTTATTTTGTTCATTATAGCTTTTTGCATTAACTTTTATTTCTAAATAACACATTGAATATGATTTATATTGCTTGCTAACTTTTTGTGCTTAAATCTTGGTCCCAAGGAGAGGAAGGCACTCTGGTCCCTGCTCCACCCATTCCTCCCTCTTCCCTCCCCTTGTAGGAGTGTTTAAAACTTTAAAATCCCTGCCCTCCAAGAAACTGGAACTGTTAACTATTACACTATTGTTAACAGAAAGATCTGTGTTCATACTGTGTGTCAGAAAATCCCTTAATATCTCTGGATCTTGCTTTGCTCATTTGTAAAAGGATAGTAATATAATCTATATTTTAGTGCTTTTGTGAGTATTAAATGATATAATTTATGTAAATAAACTATATCATATTACTTACATGGGTAATTCAGTATTTATATTATCCTCAGTAAAAGTTAAGTGTTTATTGCAGCCCAATTCATAATTGCTAAGTCATGGAAAAAGCCCAAGTGTCCATCAACCCATGAATGGATTGATAAATTGTGGTATATGTACACCATGGAATATTATGCAGCCTTAAAGAAAGATGGAGACTTTACCTCTTAACATGTTTACACGGAAGGAGCTGAAACATATTCTTCTTAGCAAAGTATCCCAAGCATGGAAGAAAAAGCATCCAATGTACTCAGTCTTACTATGAAACCAATTTATAGCTTTCTTATGAAAGCTATAACCCAATTATAGCCCAAGAAGAAGGGTAAAGGGGAGAGGGAAGGGAGGGGGGAGGATGGGTGGAGGGAGAGTAATTGGCAGGACCACACCTACCCTGCATCTTACAAGGGTACATGTGAAATTTACTAGGTGTAGAATATAAATGTCTTAAGACAATAACTAAGAAAAGGCCGTGATGAAAACATTTCAAATTGTATATAAAACTAGCACAGTGTATCCCATGACTGCATTAATGTACCCAGCTATGATTTAATAAAAAAAAAAAAAGTTAACTGTGACTTGCCAATTAAAAAAAAAAAGAAAGAAAAATCCTACTTTTTCATCAGCTTGACTGAATTCATCTGAATTATACAGTGCTGAGACAGGCATTGTCAGTACCTGAATGCTTACTTGGAGGAGTTTGCATCTCCAAATCACCAAGGTAAACACTTCACCAGGGATGAGAAGATCAGCCCTCACTGCATACTGTGTATTTAAACATAAGTAAAGGAGACCATTTTCAAATGGCTTAAAGAATTTTTTTTTTCATCACAAATACACTTTATCTTTAATGGCTGAGACAAGGCTTATGAACACGCATGTGAAGAACCAGTTAAGAGTGAAAGAAAAGTCCTACTGTAGATAGAAGCTGAGAAAAATTAAACTCTCTACAGTGGAAATGTGTAGAGAGGGTTTTCATAGAGTTGAAGCAAGGAATAAAAGGCAACAATTTTTTTTTTATTTTCATGTTTTTATGTATCATTTGAGTCTTAACTAGTCGTTAGCTTACATTGATCTTTGCATCCAGGATCTCCAACAAATGCTTTACATTCAAATTTCCAAACTGAAAGGTAAAATGTAGGCAAGATTTTTCAGATATTTCATTTGCTCTTATTTTTATGTTATGTGTTTAATGCATATTTATCACCATGAATTTTAGGAGAGGCTTAATAAAAATGTGTTGGATTTGTACAGAGAAGAAAATTAAGACGTCATATCTATTTTCTGGGAGCTTATAATTTAACAAGAAAAATAGTGGAGGCTTACATGAAAAAGTTAAGTTCCCATCTTACTGCTACACAATTGTAATCAAAGGATTTACGAGGAGTGGCTGTGAGTTTGCATTTAGCTTCCCCCCTCTGTACTGTATTCATCTCCTCATTCATCTCTCCATGCACCTGTATAATTACTTCTGTAAGAACACACCTTGCATTTTAGTAATCATAATTACGGAGTCCAGCATTCATCTGAAGGAAAACACCATTGGTGTGGCAATTGAGAGATTATCAATCCTCATGAAAAGGACAATGGCCATCAGAACACAATGACCCAGCTTTATCTCAAGCCTTACCAATACTTTCACAACTCCCAACGTAATTCTCCAAGAGTAGACTCTGCAATAACTCCTCCATCCCAGCTTCCTTCAACCACCACCACAGAAACCTCAAACCTTTTCGAGAGAGACCAGCAGAGCTGCTAAATTTAGGAGCTCAACTTCAACTCTAAAAATCTAGACTCTTAGAAATCAGTGATTTAACTCAGTTCTGTCTTATTACATATTCCAAATTTCTGTGTAAAGGGAAGATCCAGAAACGTAGAAGTTAAGATGAAGCTAAGAAAAGAAAAACAATCTCAGCTTGAATTTGTTTAGGCTGTATAGGTTTGTGGACTGTAAGGAAAAATGGAATGTTTTCCCAATCAAGGACAACCTTTAACCTGTAAAACTTGGTGATTTCTTTTCCCAGGAGGATTGGAAATAAGAACCAGGAGGACACACACTTGACCAAACACCTCTCCAAGCAGGTGAATTAATTTCTTCACCTTCTTAGAGAGACACTTGGTCATCAGATTCACTCTTCTCTTTGTTGTGATGATGATGTTTTCACCTTCCTTTTATTGAACTCAGACTTCCTCAGTGTCAGGCTTGGAGCTAAGGAATCTATGTTTTCTACCTCATTTATTCCCCCAAGGCATTCTTCCTTTCAAATTTGATTTACGGATGTAGAATCTGAGGTTTAGAGAACTGTGTAAGTTAACGAAGACCACACAGCTAGCTAAAAGCTGAAAATTCTGTATGTCTTTAAAATCAGAGCTTTGGGGAAAATTCTACACTCCACGGAGGCATCAGTGTTCTTTAAACACCCTTAGTTGCCTTTCAACGGGGAGTGTACGGAGGTATCTGCTCTTTCTAGCCCTCCTTGTGCCGGCTTTGACCAGGGGAGCCCACCTGTCATCAGTTTTATACATGCCATGAGTGCATGAGAATTGTTCAAGAAAAAGGATGCATGCCTAAAATATGTTTGGAACCTATAGATTCATTTCATCCTCCTAACTTTCCAGATGGGAAAACTGAGACCCAGGGAAGTAAAAAACAAAATCTATATTGTCAAAAAATGATTGATATGAGTGTGATGTTAATAACATCTAACACTCAATGAGTACTTGATCTGTGAGAGCCTATGCTACGATACTCCACTACATCAACGCATTTATTCTTCATAAAAACCCAACGAAATATATTTTTTTTCTAGAATATGTAAACAAATCATCATGTGCATTTTACAGCTGAAAAAAAAAAATGGAAGCTTAGAAATTTTAAATAGCTTGACCAGAATCACGCAGTCAAGGGAGAAACAGAGTTTAGCTTCAAACCAAAGAAAGATAGCTTTGCAATTTAAACATTCAACTGAAGCTCAACGCTGCCTCTAAAACCCAGACTTGGGATTTCAACAATTATTCTCTTATAACACACTACTTTAATTTACCCACTAAAATTGAGTTGATTGATAAGAGATGCCCACCACGTCAGCTGATCAATACAATACCCTTTCCAAAGCAGAAAAATCTTGCCCTCCTTCTGCGTTGGCCACACAAATAGTTTCTGGGTCCCTTGTACATATCTACTTATTTTCCTAGAGTTACACAAAAAGAATAAGGCCACGAGAGAATCGATCATTTATGAGTTCAGCGTATGGCTCTTTCTACACTTGAATGGCACCTGACACCCCGTAATTTTTCTAAGCACTCTTTAAAAAACTAAATGTAACCAGCATTTCATCAACTGTAGCATTCTAGCCATGATTTCCTATGAGGTCTGTTATTCAAAGATTATTTGTACCTAGCAATGTGTGTTTAGCAGTTGACAGTCTAAAAAGCAACTATTTTACATGCAAAGACTGGACCAAATAAATGCCAGTAAGCTCCCCAATCACATAATTTATGTACAGTGTTTAGAAGTGAAAAGTTTCAGATCAGCAGGCACGTTCCACCTGACAAGAACCTAGAAAGGGTTTATATTAGCAAAAACCCAAAGGCCGTTTTATAGAAAAGTTGACTTTGCTTTTCATCTTTTCTTAGACATTCTGGCCTGTTTACTAATGAGAAAAGGTTTTTACGCATTCTGCCTTTTAGGCTTTTTGAATAATATAGATAAATGGAAGCTAGCCGTCTAAGACTGAAATCAAACCAGTGTCTACCCACAAAGGAAAGAAATAGGAAATGCCATGAATTTGTCAACTGTGCACAGTGACATCACTGACACTTTATCAGATTTGCAAATGGTGTCGCCTGAACATTTTTTGTTTACCATACCCCAAACTTTAATAAAGGTGTGAATTTGACTTGGGTATTAGTTGCCTGTGTGATTCTCAAGAAACTGGCCAAGCATATCCACTCAGGGAGAAACACGAAAGCTTGAGTCCTCCGACCTCAACTTGAATTGTTAAACTATCCAACAAAGTCAGAGATTTTTCCGGTAAAATACTTGACCCATCCGGTCTGTAGAATAGATGTCCATTTTTCTAATAATACTTATGGAAAACTAATCTTCCTGGTTAAAATGGAAATTTGGCTAAATATTTTCAAATAACATGGCTTACTTTATATTTCAAAGAAAAATTAGTTTCACTTTTAATTTTTTTCACTCATTATCACACTATTACACTTATCGCTCCAGTCTATTTCTCAATATCATAGAAATATTTTTTATAAATATCGCTTTTTGTTCATTACCTGCAGGGTTATGTCCCTGTCACCCTGGTAGACTTGAATTTCAAAATCCTATTAATGTAATAGTTTTGATTTCTGAATCTGCAAACACAGGGAAATGTGATTAAATCCCCGAACGTGTAACACGTCAGCTTTATGATGTCTCGAGTTAAGTTCATTTCATACTAATCAAGGGTAAATTGTCCTCCTTTGATCCACACTGGTGCATTCTAATGTATAGTGTACAATGATTCTGCTTGTAACAATCAGTAAGAAAGGCAAGGGCAGGGCCTGGTAGAGATGGACTTTGCGGTGAGCTATTAGGAGGGAGAGTCTGTGAAGTCCTTGGAAGCTTAGTGGGCAGGGTAAGGACTGGAGAGTTCCTTCACAGTTTACATCCAACCACAACCTTCTTCCTCCCTGACTCTTACATTATCTAGCTTAATATATGGCAATGGACTCTCTAAAGTTATGAGAAATAATGAGCAAATGTAAATAACCTTTAACATGTTGTCAGTTTCATGATGGTGGATTGATTTATATAGTCTTATTAACCATGAATGATACAGGGTCAGGCCTGAAAAGTGAAACATCCAAAGGATAATTGAAAGTCTAGGATTTTGTTTGTCAATTCTTGCTTTTTTATTGCGGCAAAATACACATAGTGTAAATGCCAATTAGCTGGGCACCATGGCTCAAGCTCGTAATCCTGGCACTTGTAATCCTGGCAAGTGAAATGGAGAGGCAAATTTTCGTTACAAAAAAATATGTGTAGACGACCCCTCGTCCTCAGTAAGATTAATTCACCCCTGTCACTCCGATCACCATCTGAAGTTGGATTAGACTTCATGACTCACTTCCAAAGAGGAAAGTATGAAAAGGGAAAAATAAAGACGTAACATTGGAGAAATCCAGCCAACCAAGTAACCAAGGTCAACATGATCAGGGAGAAGTCACATAATATCACGTGTCCCTGATACAATGTGACCAGGACACAGCTGGGCATGGTGGCTCATGCCTGTAATCCCTGCACTCTGGGAGGCCGAGGCAGGTGGATTGCCTGAGACCAGCCTAAGCCAGAATGAGACCTCACCTCTAAAAATAGCCAGGTGTTGTGGCAGACACCTGTAGTCCCAGCTACTTGGGAAGCTGAGGCAGGAGAATCGCTTAAACCCAAGAGTTTGAGGTTGCTGTGAGCTGTGATGCCACAGCACTCTACGCAGTGTGACAAAGTGAGACTCTGTCACAAAAAATAAAGAAAATAAATAAATAGAAATAAAAACTGTGTAATGAGGACATTCATCTTTTTGAGATTTGGAATTCCCAAACATCATAACCTCTATCTAATATTCAAAAATTATTAGAGAGACCCAAACTGAAGGACATTCTTCAAAATCCCTAACTGATACTTTTCCAAAGTGTCAAGGTCATGAAAAACAAGGAAAATCTGAAACACTGCCCAGACCAAAGGATATTAAAGAGACCTGGTCACTAAATGCTGTATGACACCCTGGGTTGAATCCTGGTATAAACCAAAAGGATTGTTAGTGGGGGAAAAAGGTTCAAATCAGAATAAAGCCTGTAAGTTAGCTAATAACAATGTACCAAAATAATTTCTCAATTTAGGCAAAGTTACAATAGCTGCGTTAGATGAGAGAAGACTGGAATTCCCTTTATCCTCTTTGAACATTGTCCTGCAAATCTAGAAATCAGTAGAACCTCTGAAAATCGACCAACATCAGTTAAGGGACTGTGACAAGGTTGCCAACATATGGGGTCCATATAAGGAACTAGGCCTACTGGGCTACTATGTATCTATGATACATAATTATACAGGAAAGAGAATTGTATCTCTATGATACAGGAGAATTAGGTCAACTTAAGGAGGTGGTCAACTACGAAGGTTCTACTGTATTTCCAAATACAAAGTTTACTTTAAAAACTAAGGCCTAAACTATGATTAAAAAAAAAAATCATAAATCCCTCTAGGTCTGAATAATATTGAAGTGTCTGATTAGGTTTTGACTATATGCCATCTGAATAAAATTAAACTATGTCTAAATTAGAGAAAACTAGAGAATTAGCATCAAGGTAGCTTATTGATGACTGAACTCACTTCAGGTATACCTACACTCTAGCTTAAACTATTTCAAAACAAATTCTTTACTAGGAAACTCAATTAGCCAATTTTTATTGTTAAAACTCATCTAGGGCTTTTGGTGAGAAATAACCACTTTGGTGGAAGTTTTGAGTTGTTGCAGGATTATATTATGATTTTCCATTGTCTTTATGTTCCTATTTTATAATAAAGTTGCGACTGAATTCTAGGAGGTGCACTAATAGAACAGAGGAACCATTTAAAGGTCCATTGAGAAAGTGCCCTGTGTCCAGCAGTGCTAACTTTTAGTGAAAAGAACAAAGTCCCAGGAGTCACGGAAAATGTTTGTGATACTATGAGTAGTATTTGAATATTGTCTGATAATAGTTACATTCATAGGCCTGAATACATTGAGATGACTGAGAGCCTTTTAGGAAAAATGGTGATATTTTAACTAGAAAAATTAGAAGTATTGGAGGGAAAATAAATACTCCAGCATAAGTCGGTCTCCCTGCCTAGATTTAAGAGAACTGTATCCTACTAAAAAGTAATAATAACCACATTCCGTTTACGCTTCCCTCTCTCCTCTGTCTGAGACTCTCCTGATGAAATGTATTCCAATGTAGCTTCAAGGCTCTGTTCTTTTTTATTGGCTGGCAGGTATATTCAGGGCATAAAAATAATATTACAACTCCAATGAAAACTTTTTACAATCAACTTAGCCAAAATCGTTCCAAGTGCAGTAGAGGGACCTGAAGTCTCCGCTGATTTATTTAAAGTTCTGTGTTGCTCTATGCCTTTTTGCATTCAATGGCTGTTCTCATCTTTCAAATATTGTTGTGGGTTTGGTGGGCATGAATTCTACTCTATTCCAGTTAGGGAAAGAAAGGTCACGTGATTTTGATGTTTCCAAGTGGAATTCAGTCTGAAGCCAGGCATGCCCTGATGGGGCTGGTCTCTGTTTCCCTGTCAGAGTTTTATCGGGGCTTCACTATCCTTCTCAGCTACTTCTGGGGCCTTCCCAGCAAAAGAATCTTGTGATTATTTCAGGGAAGAGACAATAACCTAAAAACAGTTCAAACTCAAACCCAAGGAAATATCTTTGGTTTTCATTGACGCTGGTCTCTGATCTCTGTGGTCATTCATCCAAGCCACCCTGGTCGGTTGTAACAGGCAGCTCTATTATGTTTGAACACAGAGGACCAAAGGCACAGGAATCACTCAGACATTCCCCAGGCAGGGCCTTGCCAGGCCAGGGAACTGTCCCAAACAGGAGCCTAAGCATCGGTGTGCCAGAGCTGGCTAGCTCAAACAGGCAAGAGCTCAATGTTAAATTTTCTAGGATTTTGCAAGCTAGTTGTTAAAAACATCTATAACTGAAAGTTAAACAACATAAACATATTATCAAATAAATCATGCTAAAACCAAAGGTAATAAACAAGCAACAGTCTTTATTTTCTCATTATTTGACTGATTGCATGACTATTTACACTGAGTTTACTTAGGCCTGTTGTCTATGTACAATAGGAATATGATTTGACAGAGTCCACTTCATGTCTCATTTCCAAGTTCAGGGCTGTCAGTGATGGGAGGATATATGCCATGGAAATAAATAAATACTAAAAATTGGGTCTTGATTTATGGTCTTGTGGATTTCCAGACTTAATATAATGATGGAGAAAATGTGGACTATACAGATTAGATTTAAAAATGTACCATGCCTGTTGCCATTACTTTATGAAAAACATACGACATTCATGTGTGCGCACACAAACAGCAGACACCAATGCTAGCGCCTCGGTCTTGAATTTCCAAGTATCTAGAATTATAAGAAATAAATCCCTGCTCTTCATCAGCAACACAGTCTAAGATATTTTGTTATAGAGGAACAGCTAAAGATAGTACCCTATTTCAAAACGACAAATTAAACCATAAGTAAAAAATTGACATAATTGCTTTTTCTTTTTTGGGGGGGGAGGTGAACAGAGTCTCATTTTTGTCACCCTCTCTAGAGTGCAATGGCATCACAGCTCACAGCAACCTCAAACTCCTGGGCTTAAGCGATTCTCTTTTCTCAGTCTCCCAAGTAGCTGGGACTATAGGTGCCTGCCACAACACCTGGCTATTTTTCTGTTGCAGTTGTTGTTGTTTAGCAGGCCCAGGCTGGGTTTGAATCCACCAGCCAGGGTGTATGTGGCCAGTGCCCTACCCACTGAGCAATGGGAACCACTGACATCATTTCTTTTATGGGCATATTGTAGGTTACGGATGCTGGTAAAACACCTGAACAATTGTAATGTAACAACCCAGAAGACCTCTGATGTTGTACACAAAATGTACGTGTAACAGAGTAAGTCCAGAAATTGTTTGGAATAGGATTCTTAGCACATATCAGTACTGTATCAGTTAAAAACATGTATATGATATCAATAAGTCTCCTTATAGAAAATTTAAATCAAGCCAGTGTTTTGGTATTTTTTTGAGACAGAGTCTCACTTTGTCGCCCTTGGTAGAGGGCCATGGCATCACAGCAACCTCAAACTCTTGGGCTGGAGTGATGCTCTTGCCTCAGCCTCCCAAGTGGCTGGGACTACAGGTGCATCCCACCACACCCGGCTATGTTTAGACATGGCGTCTCGCTCTTGCTCAGGCTGGTCTCAAACTCCTGAGCTCAGGCAATCCACCCACCTCGGCCTCCCAGAGTGCTACGATTATAGACATAACCCACCACACCCTGCCTTGTATTTTGGTGTTCTCAGATGCAAAATCAAGCAAATTGATTCATTAAGGGGGTTTTCATACAGCTCAACTTTTTGTTCTGTCCTAGAATTCCAATTTGTATAGGATGTGGGCATCTCTAAAAAGGAATTTGGGGAAGGTAAACATTTTATAATAATGCAAAAATAAGAACACTTAAAACATCAGGACCATATGAAATAGATAAGGCATGAACAATCATTTTGATAGTGAATTGAAAAAGTAGAAGTAGGCTGGGCTGTAAGAGTTTGTGTGTGCGCTTAATACGGATCTCCTGCCTTCCCCCAGTGATGCCATTTTCTTCATATGATTCCAGGCCTCATTAACTCTGATTTTTCTCATTCATTTCAAATGGCAATATTTATTATAATGGCTTAACCCAGCTGAGGTAGTTTACTTATGGAAAAATAGTCCCTGATCTTTGTCACTGCCATGTGGCAAAGTATGAAATGCAGGCTGTAAAATTCAATTTCCAAGTCAGTGTGTATTGTACGGTGGCCTGGCTGCACCAACAAAGCTGATTGGGACACCAGCGGTCACGCACCCAAACTGCTTCCTTAGACGGGATCTGATCAGATGCGGTGTGTGTTAAGAATTCCTGGACAAGTATTGCTTCTTCAAAGTCTCCATTTATCAGCACAAGAATTACCCAGTCAGAGAAGAGGATATTTTTCATCACGAAATCTTATCACTGTGTGTTAGCAGTACACCACGGCTGAGTAAGAGCAAGTTCTGAATTAAGTATTTTTTTTAATATTCAAATTTGATTTTTCATTACACAGAGTCAGGCTTCACAATAGAGAGCTTGCCCTCTCTCACACACTCCTATCAATTCCTTTCAAATAGCTTAGAACTTCAGAGAGACTGTTTCAAGTTTAATATCCTTGGGAAATTACCTGAATGAACAAGACCAGACATTAATTTCTCTCTAATCGTGTTGAATTTTTGAACCAACCTTTAGTCTGTAGACGTTTGTTTCATCAAACAGTTAATAAATACAAGTTCAAAACAAAAATCCAAACTCCTCTGCTCCCCTCTCTTCTTATGGCTCCTGCATACAGATGCCTAGACAGATAATGGACTTGTCATGAGGATTTTGAAAGGCAAGGTGAAAATTACACTACTTTAAAGGAGCTTTGATCAAAGGAACCTTGTATATGATACATGAATTTTCTTCTGGAGGGTGCAGGAATCATGGCAGACCCCATGTGCGCGTGTTACTTGTGGACCGCAAAGCAGAGGCGTTATCAGCCGTCCGTCAATGGGGGTTTCCTGAATCCTTCCTATCTGCATAGAAGCCTGCTAGGTTCTGCAGAAAATTCAAGAACTATAAAAACAAATGGCATCTACTCACACAGAGCTGATAAACTGGTTGAAGGAGATAAGATGTAAGAAATAGTTGATGAATAATGCTGCATATTCTCAGGGACTCAGCACTAGAGCTCATCACCCCAGTTGCTACAGCTCTTTAGGGTCCTGAAGTAACACAGAATGTGGTCCTGTGAATAATGTATCATCTGGCAAGTCACGGGATTCAGCAGCACCTGCCAGGTATCTGGTCCAAACCTGATTTGACAGAGCACTTCACAGGGGTTGTCTGAGCCCCAATGTTTCAATAGCTTATTCCGTCTTCTTCAAGCCTGGTTCCTTTCTATAACAACAGAAGGGGCCACCGTTACCTCATCTGGGGACCTCAGCCCTTTCCCCTCTTGTAAGTTCAGAGTGTGCCTGGAGATTTTAGCTTTTCTCAACTTTACATAGACTTAGGACTGAATTATCATAAGGGGCACTACCGGACATGTACAAGAGACTCAAAATCAGTTAATGGGAGTAATAGAAATATCAAAAGGTAAACAGGGCAGACAAACGTATGGCCGTCTGCAGCTGCGGAGGGGAGATGGTTGGGTGATAGGGAAGGAGGCAGGCAGGAAGCCTTCTGCCTCCCCCTGGATCTCTTGGAGCATCATAAGATGCTTTTAAGATTACTATTAAGCTTTGGAACATTAGCCCCCTGAACGTGAAATCATTAACATTCTATAGCTGTGCTGAGTACTACAGAACGTTTACATGAGAGCGTAACATATGGGGAGGAGGAGAGGGGATGAAGCAGGCGAGATGGGGGAAGAAACCCGCATTGATGAAGAATTTTTCTGTATCTAAGCCATGCACCGAGTAGGCCTAAGTCCATGCCTCGTGGGCTCTTCTCAGGCACGATGTGGAATCTTGAATCCCCACTCTTTGCAGATGACAGAGGCGAAGTCGCATGCAAATCCCAGCCAACTAAGATTCCAACTGGGGAGCCAGAGGAGAGACCTGAGATATGAGAAGTCAGGTCAGCCCTCCAAAATAAGGAGATAACCGGAGAGGCATCAGGGGCAGCTCGAGGCATTGGGATGGCCAGTGACTGAGGACAGGTCGTCCCCTGTTTATTCCCACTGTTCATTATCCCTAAAAGAAAATCCACAGGTGTGTGTGCATCACTGTTTCCAATGCTCATAGACAGTCAGAGGGATCAAGTTTTGCATCTTGTTTTCTTTTGATTTTGTTTTTTAATGAATGGCTGGGTTTATTCTCTTCAGTAAGGGGATCATCTAAGGCGTTCTCAAGCCCAGGTTGCCCCCACAGAAGCTCTGGCTTTCCTCTTTGTGTCCGTCACTCTCTCTCCGTGTCCTCTCCCCCTTCCCTTCTTCTCTCTTGTGCTCGCTCAACCCATCTCACTCTTTCCCTTTTTCTTTCCCTCCTTCTCAATCTCTCCTTCTCCTTTTCCTCTTCTCTCTTATTTTTCGTGTCTCCATTTTTCTCCTTTGGCTTTTTCCAAGTCTTTGTGTGTGCACACATATGCATGCACACAGCCCACCAGCTTCCTCCTTTCATTTCATTGCTCTAAGGAACCCCAAATAACCCCTCAGCATCATTAAATATGAAAGAGAAAAACAGTGAAACAAGGTCAAGGCACTGGGAATGAGTTTGCCACGTCCTTATAATGAGTGATGTGTCCCTGTTACAGCCGCTGCCTCAGCGAGGTCTTGGGCTCCATCTCCTCTTCTCCAGAATTACAGAGGGGTGAAGAATTAAAAACAACAACAACAACAACAAAACCTTGCTTGCCTATCACTTAGAAAATAAATGAGAGTTAAAAGTCTTTGCCGCTCCATAGAGAAAAGAAATAATTAATAAAACAAAGTTCAGATCACAGCCAACTTTTACATCTTCTCAAGAGTTTACCATAAAAATCTTTATCTGAACTGTAAAGACCTGGGGGAGAGGGAATTACACAGCTCCTATTTTAAGCTTCTCAGGACAAATATCCTAAGCAAATACACAACATTTGCAATTCATTAAGAGGAAACAATTTGGAAAGATAGGCTAGTTTTCCATAATGCATTTAATTACTTACGCGAGTTTTATTTGCTTGGGCTCCATGATAAAAATCTTTTTTTTTTTTTCGAAGAAACAAATTAAAAAGAAACCATCATTTGCATTTTATCCAATTTCTAATTCTTAATCTATTGTTATCAGAGAGCTGATATTTCCATTTCTCCTATGAAAGCCAAACAGATAGGCAGAGGCCCTACAAAGCATTCTCCAAGATTAAGAAAAGTCCCCACAAATATGAGATCAATTATGAAAACAATAGTCTGATTACTTGTAATTTGAATTGCATTATTATTTACCAAAGGGTATTTTGGGCAAGTGTTTTCTGGAGGGTAGAAAATGATTTGGAATTACTAAAGATTGACACAGCTGGATAGCAGGCCCTCCAGATCTTTGAAAGCCTAGGGGAAGAACTTCTACTTTTCAAGTACAAGTACAGCTTGCTCAGGAAGGAGAAGTTCTCAGACGGTGTCTCACTGCAGTGCCCAACCTGAGCAGACAGCAGAATTCCACAGCCCTTCGATTCAAAGCTAATCCCAGAATCCCAACATGGAAACCAGTCCTTAAATGAGAAATCAACACTTTCAGATCAAACTTCTAATATTTTTTCTGACCAAGTCACCAATGAACAAGACTTAATGAAAAATCCTGTCTTTGGGCCTAACTCTTTACAAATATACATATATTGAAGTTTATTTATTTTTTATATTTAATTTTTATTAAATCATAACTGTATGCATTTATGGGGTACAAGGTGATGATTTGATATTCAACATGGAAGGCTTAAGTCAAACTGATTAACATAACCATCACGTCCATTGCTTGTTTTTGTGGTAAGACATTTATAATATACACTTTGTTGCTTTGAAATTCACCCTTGCCATTGTTCATGTCAGGTGAGATCCCACCAAATATCTTCCCTCCACTTGGCCTCCATGCCCCCCTGCCCTGTCTTTTCTTGCCCTTCCTTTCTGGACCATATTTGTGTTTTAACATTTGTATGAATGTATAAGTGATTATATGCTGGTTTCATAATACTATTGAGTACATTAGATACTTTTTTCCATTCATGAGATACTTTACTAAGAAGAATATGCTCCAGCTCCGACCAGGTAAACATAAAAAATATAAAATCTCCATCTTTTTATAGCAGCATAGTATTCCATGGTATACATATACCACAGCTTGTTAATCCATTCATGAATTGATGTGCATTTGGGCTGCTTCCACAAATAATGGAGGCCATTATGAATTGGGCTCCAATAAACATTCTGGTGTAATTATCTTGTCATTTGTAAAATCATTTTTGTTCATCTGGGTAGATACCTAGTAATGGAATTGCAGGATCAAAAGGTAGGTCAACTTTTAGTTCCTGGAGAATTCGCCATACTTCTTTCCAAAAAGGCTATATTAATTTGCAATCCCACCAGCAGTGTAGAAGTGTTCCCTTCTCTCCACATCTATGCCAACAGCTGCAGTTTAAATTTAAATTTAAACTTTAGCTCACTTGCTAGCTGAATTTGGGGGCAGTTTTCCATGACTGCATATTATATATCTATTAAAGAATTTGAAGTGAATTCTTCCCGTCTCCCTCCTTCTGACCTGCTTTCCCTCTCTTTTTTCTCACTACCTGTCCCTTTCCTTTCACAAAACTGCACTAAATCTTTGGGGGTCAGGGTAACCATCATTCTGCAACAATTTGATATCCACCTATTTGATAATGAAACTACCCCGGAGTAAAGAAAAGTGATGGCGTGCGGAAGAAATTACAGAGAGAGGACGATTCAGGCAAAATAAAATTTAGGAGCCCTGGCATAGATTTGAGCCTGGAGATTTTTAAAGTTCTGTGTGCTCACAAATTTCCCTCTTATTTTATGCCATTATAAGTTGTGTTTACTACACCAGTAATTGAGTCCTAATTGATAACGCATTTTGCTTCTATCAGAGCATTTAATAGAAGCATTTCATTAATTTATTCAATAAATATATACCATGCCCCTAATATATTTGAGGGTATAGGTTGCAATGAACAAGATTAATACAGATATGACAGCAGCTAGGGACAAACACTGGCTCTCAATATGGTAAGCATTGCTAATATTAATGGGATATTTTCATATCAGGAAGAAGTAGGCTATAAATAATGAATTTTTCTCTCATATTGAGTGACTTAGCATTCTGATGTTAAGAGGTTGAATGTACAAATGGACAATGCCCAGAGAAGAAGTGAAAATAGAACTCTAACCCACAACCTTCAACAACCAGCCCAGAACGCCAATGACTATCTACAGTAACCAGTGCAGGGGGTCAGGCTGCTGCATCACCAACCAGCCTACAAACCCAAACAATAACCCTTGCAGTAACTAACCCCCAAAGCCAGAAGTTGATGAATATCTGATAAATTCTCCAAGATTCATCCCTGCTCTCGACTTATGATAAACCAGAAGAAGCCAAAGACACGCTCACGAGCCTGATAGCAGGAAGCTCCCTCTGCAAACACCCTCTGACTGAGGCCTTCCCTTTATCCCACTGTAAACCTTCCCCACTTCTCCACCTGCCTTTGAGTCTCGGTCAAAACCCATGATGGCAGCTGACTCCCTTGCTGTAGCAAACTTTGAGTAATTTTTCCTTATTTAAGAGAAGAGGTCTTCATTTATTTTCACAAAGGAGTGAAAGGAAAAAAAAATCACATTGACCCTAATCAGATCCAGTGACCTCCTGGGTGAACTAGTCCCCATCAACACCGGGGCAGAGTTGTCCCTCAAATTCCCATTTCATTTCTGTCCATTTTAGGATTTCATCATATAGTGCCTATTACTGGAATTTCACTTTCCATTTCTAAGCATATCTACATCTCAATCAGGTCTTTTAAGTTCCTTTTTTCTTATTCACAGTCCTTTCAGTGATATTCTGTACCATTAAAAGAAAATTTTCAAAAATAGGTGAAATGATGAATTTCATACAGATGGAATATTAACCCACATTAAAGATGGTATTTGATATTCATCCGTTACATGGGGAAACCAGGCAAATATTATAACCTGGTGTAATGGAGAAGTCCAGGAAGCCCGCACATATATGAAATAAAATATTGAAATGAATATTCAAAAGAGCAGCAGAACTAGCTTTTGTTGGGGAGAGAGGAGCAGAATTTATTTGCATGTCTATGGACAAGAATGAGTTTGCATTTCTAACAGTCATCTACAACTTACAGAATTGTAGAATAGCTCCCAGAGAATCAGAATCAGATAACCCAAAAGAGTGCGCTCTAAATAATGCACAATTTTCACTGAAGCACGGAGTTTTCCTACAGAACTTAGTAAATGATTGCTCTGTATTCTTTTATGTGATGGCTGGGCTGGTGTAGCCACAAGAGGAAACACAGGGGAGGCTCAGGGCAGCAAATGTTATAACAGTGACAGGTCCCAGGGATGGGAGTGGCTGCACACCACCCAGAGCCCACACGAAAGAGGCAGAGGAGAGAGATGAGGGGAGGCTTTGGGCTGGAGCCTCCACAGGGGGGTCTGGGAAGGGCAAGGCAGGCAGGATGCCAGTTTGGAATTGACTAGTTTGCATAATTTCAGTGGGCTCTAAGCCGTAGGGGTGCCCCCCAGTTGGCTCTTACCTGGCCCTGGGACTAGTAAGTCAGAGGAATATTGCCTCCTGAAGTGCCCAGATGGAGGGGGTGGGCGGGACTCTGGATTGTTGAATTCCTGTATCAAGGCACATTCCTGGCTGAGCTTTTGTTATCTCTAAGAACTGGCCAACCCAAGAAGAGCAGCCTCTCCCTAGCCAGAAAGGTTCTTTAAGATGTCAAAACATCACCATATACCAAGAGTTTTAAAATATGTATATACACATCATTTGTAATGATCAATTTGAGTTTTGATGAAAAGAACAAAATTCACCATTTATTAAGTGCCAGTCTTCGGCCAGAGCCTGTGCTAAGCATTGTGGCAAACATTATCTCATGGAATCTACGCAACTACGATACGAGGAAGGAATTAATACCTATCCACTTCTCAGAAAAAGAAACTAAGGAAAGTTCAACTTCACATGTGAACGAGAACTCAAAAGCCAGAACCACAAGGCCCGCAGCCCAAAACTGACCAGCAATCTTGCATTGTCAGGGGAAGAGAGAGCTGAGCTCAAAAAATATCACTTTGTAAGTTGGACTATATTTTCTTTTAGCTGGCTCCTTTATTTACGTACGTTAACTGTAGGCATCCTTGAAAATGTTTGAGTTTGTGATCCTTCCCCGTACTACCATCCAAATATGTAATATACCACCTAATAGTTTTAAAAAGTTAATTAAAAAATGCCTAGAGTCTGGGGGAGAGGAATTTGCATGATGGTTGGATAGTGATTTACAAAGACCAAACACTAGGAGGGTATCGGGTTCCTCCTCTTCCTTCCAACTTATATTCAGCGAACATTAGACCTCTGCATGACAGTACGAACGAACGTCACAACCATATCCACCAAAGTGAACTCTAGGCAATCACTCATGCCTCAATAGTGTATGCATCTAGCTCTTGTCACAATTAAATACCCACAGAAGCAAGAATTGCACAATTAAGTACCCGCAGAAGCAGAGAACTGATGCTCTTTTTCCAGCAGGTTGCAATGGCATCTGACTTCCATTTGGCTCTGACTCTAAGAAAACCTCTGGGAGCAAACAGACACAATTCCCCTAAGCAGACATAGAAAGGTAGCTTAGCAAACTAAAGGCTGGACTTAATGGATTAAGCATCTGGCTTAAGGAGACTTAAATCTGACTTAATGATATTGCAAGTCCCTGGAGCCACTAGTTCAAATCCTGACTAAAGCTTTCATGCCTCATCAGAAAATGCCAGCCAATTTGCTTTATTCCGTAGATTAAGGGTAAACCTAAGACACTTATTTGCATGCCCCTTATCTACAGGCTGAAAACGAATTTTCCAATGACGAGGGCCCACCCTGTGCCCGAGGGACAAGTTGCCTAATGCTGGACTGAGTGCTTTCTCCCCCATCTCACTCTCCCGGCTCTTACAAGTCTGTGCTCAAATGTCATCTTCACAAGGCAGCATTAACCTAAAGCCTTTTTCGATTGCCACCACCTGCATTCCCCTCTGCTCCTTCTCTGCTCTGTTTTCACTGTTCTTATCATCATCCAACTTGCTACTCATGTATTTTAATACCTGCTGCCCCATCAAGGACACAAATTCAGTGGGGATCAGAACTGTGCACATTTAGTGCTCTGTTTATATACCCAGAGCTCAGGGCAGAGCTCGGCAAGTAGCGAAGCTTCAATATATTCTCACTGAACAGATGGGTGGATCTCAGTAAATGGATCCATCCAGGGCCCAGTCACTCAAGACCAAATACCAGGAGGACCTTTGATTCTTCCCTTTTCCTCCAGTTCATGTCCAATCCATCAGCCAATGACATTGGATTATACAAATCCATCTAATCTCCTTAAAGTAAAATAAATACCCACCAGCATCACCCAAGTTCAAACCAACATCATTTCTGACCCAGATTACAGACATTAACTCCCACCAGCCCTTCATCTATTCTCTTCTGTGTGTAACCACGTTGATCTTTACTATTGCTTTTCACAAAAAGGCCACTGTATTGCTTCTAGGCTTAAACCCCAGTGGCCTTAGAATAAAGTCTCATACGAGGCATCCACAGCCTGTATGGTCCAGACCCACCTCCTTTCTCCCACATCCTGACCAGCCACATTGACCTTCTCTCGGTCAAAATTTAGGCAAAGTCCTCTTTGCCTTGAGGCCTTTGCATATCTGTTCCCTTTGCTCAGAATATTCTCCAGGGGTCCTCAAACTATGGCCCACAGGCCACATGCAGCCTGCCAAGGACATTTATCCAGCCCGCCCGGTGTTTTTGCCTCCGTTGCCTGTCCTGCTTAGCAGCTGACTTGTCCTGGCCCACAGTCCGGCCCTCCAACGGTCTGAGGGACAGTGAACTGGCCCCCTGTTTTAAAAGTCTGAGGACCCCTGTAAGCCCTGCCAGGTCTGCGTCTTCTAAGATACATTTAGATCTCATCTCCTCAGAGATTCCCTTCCCCAAATTCCAAAGCAAAAGAGTCACCTCCTCCAACCAGAGGTCAGTCTCTGTTTCTTCCTTGTTTCTATTTATGGCATAGACCACAGTGTGTTTTTGCTGGCTTTTTTTTTTTTTTTTTCATTTTATCTTCCCCTAAAGACTGTGCGAAGACCAGGACACTCTCACCTCAATACACTCCCGGGTGCATTTGCACTGCCTAAAACACAACAGGAGTTTCCTGTTTATCTGCTGAACTTGTACGTAAATTCGCAGGTCCAAGACTAGGGTGAGACGCTTAGAGTAATGAGTGGTGCTTACAGAGTACCACTCAGAGAGGAACCCCTTACGTGTTGTTCCCAGACAGCTGCCTGTCTCCTCTTCCCTCCTGCCTAAATCATCATCAGAACAGCCTCATCACGCACATGACTTTGTATCTCATTTCCAGTTTCCTTCCTCATAGCCGCATTTTATTTCCCAGGGTCAGAGTCCCAGTACAGATACCCAAGTCCAGCAGCCAAGTTCATGCACAATAAGAGGATGCTCTAATTCAGGGATTTTTGATTGCAATGAATATAATTCTGCTTATGCAAACTCTAGTAGTCATGTAATAACTGAAAGTACACAGTAGTTTAAGGTATATTCAAAGGCGTAACTAGAATACAGTGGTCTCACTATAGAAAAGAATAAAAGTTAATGCTCCCCTCCCCATCTTTGTGGGGTGTGCACAGCATGTCTCACCCCATTCCTCCAATTTTTACACAAGAGTACATAGTTCTACACAGTCACACATCCCATACCACTACACATCTCAATCCTGTTACTCTCACATGTTGATAAAGAATTTAAACTAAAGCATAATCAATTAGTTAACAGGGTAATCTGACTACTGACTAACCACTAGATTGTCACGTGTCCTTTTCCTGTGTGTCTCTAAGAATGGAGCAGATACCGTGGCCTTATGTGTTTGAAGTTGACCACCATTAGCTTCCACCAGTCTTTCCATTGGTAGTTTTCCTGACCATTGTCAGGTGTCAGAATGGCACTCTCCACTGGCCAGCCAAGACTTGCACCAATGGCCTTCCATCAACGGGACCTGCTAGTCCATCCACTCATTTAGATTTCCTCATCAGACTCATTTATACACTTATTCAGTAAATACTTACAGAAATCTCACTACCTGCTAAACCCTTTGGTAGCTGCTGGGAACACAGTGGTATCTGTCTTCCTGAAGTTCACCTTTTGGTGAAAGATAAACGCATGTCCTCCCTGTACGAGGGAGGTGGCTCCTGCTATGTATAATAACAGATGACAGAAACGAAGCTTAGTATAATCATGAGACATAAGACAGGGTGACTGTCTGTGTCCCCCTTTGACATGGAACCCAGAAATAGCCAAGTCGTGGCTATTTGTAATGATAGATTCTGTTGAGAAGGCAAAGCCAGTACCCCCTGTAGTCCTTGCTGATTGGCTCTCTTTACTACAAAGACATTGTATAGTCCTTGCTGATTGGCTCTATACTGAAATGAAATTGTATCTTCCTTGCTGATTGGTTCCATACTGAAATGGAATTGTGTAGTTCTTGCTCGTTGGTTCTGTACTGGAATGAAATCATATAAGTTGCTGATTGGTTCTGTGCTGGAATGGAATTGTCTAGTCCTTGCTGATTGGTTCTGTACTGAAATGGAATTGTGTAGTCCTTGCTGATTGGCTCTGTACTGAAAGGGACTTGTACCATGATGTACTCCAGTGTGGGGTGACACTCGTGTCACTGGTGAGATTCAACCGCCCCATATTGATGAGTCTGATGATAATACTGACACCGATGACTGAACATATTGAAAGACTGACATAAAACCTCCTTGGGATGTCAAACCTCTGGAAAATGACTGGGCCAGAGGGGAAAACTGCAACTGTCCACTTCTGTGCTAACTAGTTCTGCACAAGCTTTTATAAGGCAGAAATAGCAGTAGATGAAGAAGGAAAAAGAATAATCAAATAAAAAAAGGAGAAGAAAATGTTTGTAATAAATTTGTGGGCAAATTAGTTGTTACTTTAACTCTGTTCTGACTTTCTACTGGCTTCTTCAAATGGCAGGCATATTTGGGTTTGTACTATTGATACACCTGTCCTGTAAATGCTACATGAAATGCAAATCTCAGGCTAGTGTGATCATTTGCTGAAAGGGATCTGTGGCCAGAGACCAGGACCTCTGAAACAATGAGAAATTTTGTATATGTATATATATTTTTTCCTGGGGTCCAAGACCTATATATATGTGTGTGTGTGTGTATTTATATTTACATATATAAATACATATATAGATTAAATTGATCTCTGACCCCAGTTCCTGGCATGAGCTTCTAAAACTATCATAATTTTATGCATAATAGAACCATCTGACAAGAAGTTACTCAACCCCTAAAATTTTCTAGGTCATAGGGACATCTTTTGTTCTAATGAGGCAACTCTTAGTGGGCTCTCGGTTAGGGACCTATCACCAGAAAGACCAGGCCTTGATTAAGGGCTTGGTACTTTCAAGTCTATTCCCCAACCCCATCCTGCAGGAAAGAAAGGGCTGGAGATTGAGTTAATAATCTACCATGCCTATGTGATGAGCTTCCATAAAAATCAAAGAACTATGAAATTTGGATACCTTCTGGGTTGGCAAACACATCTGCATGCTGAGAGGGTGGTGCGCCCCAACTCTGTGGGGATAGAAGCTTTTGCTCTCAGGGTCCTTCCAGACTTTGCCCTATGTATCATTTCTGTATATCCTTTATTATATTCTATCAATAAATTAAACTAGTAAATGTTAGCATCTGAGTTTTGTAAGCCATCCTAGCAAATTAAGCAAACTAAAGAAGGGGGCAATGGAAACCCCAAACCAGCTGGTCAAATGTACAGGTCATGTGTAGGACTTCCGAGGACCATCTGAAATGTGGGCTGGGAGTAGTCTTGTGGTATGGAGTCCTCAACCTGTGGGATCTGACACCACCTTCAGGTAGACAGGGTCAGAATTAAGTTATAGGACACCGGTTGGTATCCACTGGATAAATCCTGGTTGCATAGGAAAAAATAGTTCTCACCCATCTGGTGTCAATGTGCTGTATTGAATAGTTTGAGTAGGAAAAAAACAGTTTTTCATCAGAATAATAACCATTTATATCCATGATAAATTACTGAGTTATGAAAATACATAGATCATTTTTATTTCAAAATACTAAGGTTGTATAAATGTTTTTGTTACATGGATAGCTTGTATAATGATTAAGTCAGGACTTTAATTGTGCCCATCACCATAACAGTGTTAATCATACCTAACAGGTAAGCAATATCCTATGATGCATATATACCATTTTCTTTATTCACTTATGGATTAATGAACACTTAGGCTGATTCCAAACCTTTGAAATTTTGCTGCAATAAACATTGGCGTGTAGGCATCTTTTTAATAAAATTACTGCTTTTCCCCTCAGTAGTTCTCAACCTTCCTAATGCCATGATGTATTTTCATTGTTACAAAGGGGTCACGACCCACAGGTTGAGAACCTCTGTGTCTAGGTAGATATGGGATTACTGGATCAAGTGGTAAGTCTACATTTATTTCTTTGAGGAATCTTTATATTATTTTACTTAGAGGTGGCACTAATTTGCAGAACCTCCAGTGGTGTAGAAGAGCCCCTTTCTCTCTGCATCCACACCAGCATCCGTTGCTGTTTGACTTTTTAATCATGACCATTCTGATAGCAGCAAAGCTGATCATCTCATAGCGGTTTTAATTTGCATTTCCCAGAGGTTGGGCATTTTTCCATATAAACTGTCTGTTTATGCTTTTTTCTTCCAGAATATTACAGGCGGTATCCATGTTTGGTTATATAAATTGCTTTGGTACAGTCTGAATCAAAGTTATAATTATCTATGTCTTTTGCCCACTTTTTGTTGAGTTTCTTTTTTTCTTGCTGATTTTTAGATTCTGGATACTAGCTCTTTTCCAAACGTATGGTTTGGGAATGTTTTCTCTCATTCCATAGGTTGCCTGTTTACTCTGTTGAGTTTCCTTTGCTGTGCAGAACATTTTTCATCGCCTCATTTGTTTATTTTTGTTGTTACTATCTTTGCCTTTGGGACTCAGCCATAAATTTTTTGTCCTAGGCCAATGTCGTAGAGTTCTTCCCTTATTTCCTTCAAAGATTTTTATGGTTTGGGGCCTTACATTTAAATCTTTTATTCACTTGAAATTAATTTTAACAGCCTTTTAAAATTTCAAAATATTATATAGGTACAAGTATTTTGGGTCACGTAGATCTTTTTTCTAATGCTCAATTCAGGGCAGTAAGTGTGTCCATCACCCAGATAGCATGCATTGCACTTGGGAGGTAGGTACCTGTACTCAAATGTTTATTGTGGCACAATTGTAAAGATGGCACAGTGCCTATGAACTCATGAGTGAATTAACAAAAATGTGGCACACATCCCCAGTAAAAAGGATAAATTAATGCATTTTGCAATAATTTGGGTAATTATTCAAGGGAACTGGAGACCATTTCCCTAAGTGAAGTATCTAAGAGTGGAAAAACAAACAACACGTGCACTTGCTGTTAAATCAGAACTAACCAATGAGCACCCATGTGCCCAGTGGGAAGTAAAATTCAGGGGAAATCAAGCAAGGGGGAATGGGGAGAAGGATGGGGATTGAACTAACTTTTGTACATGCTGAGAAATCGGGGTCCTGTTAGAAATGGGCTATGATAGAGGTTTCTGTGTATAGTTATCCAATTTTCCCAGCATCATTTATTAAATAGGGCTTATTTTCCCTAGTGTATGTTTTTATCTGCTTCACCCAAATTCAGTTTGTTGTGGCTGTATTATTTCATTTCTGGTTTCTTGCTTCTGTTCCATTGGTCTCTCTACTTTTATACTAGTACCATGCTGTTTTGGTTCCTATAGTCTTGTATGAATACTATCACTTGAAGTCAGGTAGACTAATGATTGAAATCCAGCTGAGGGGCAGGGAGGCAGGGGGATTGGAGATAGAGGTGTTATGTAGGAAAAATTAAACCTAACTGGAGAACTGAACAGAACACAGGAGTCAGGCAAAGAGGAACAGGCTATGGATGGAGGTTTCAGCCAAGGAAAGGCAAGAGATGAGAAATGCCTCCGGGGACTGAAAGTAATCACTTCTACTGCCATAAAGATAGCACAGGATCATCTCGAAGAAGTGAGCAAGTGTCAGAGGCCAGCAGGACTCATGAACCAACTTAATAAGCTTGATTTTATCGTGAGAGAAATGAACGAACATTACGGTTTTAATCACGTTAATCACACCGTCTGCTTCTGCTGATCCTCAGCTCCCTGCCCAGCCTCTGAATTCTTACCTGTTCTTAATGCTAATGAGCGTCTCTTGTCCTCCCTGCGAAATCTTTAACTCTCTGTAGATTCTCAGCACAATACTGGAAGCCCTAACACTCAGCTGAAGGAACACATTAATTTGAATTCTAATTCCAGTATGAACTTGGAAAGACTACCCTATCTCTTTCTGAGCTCCACTTTCCTTATAGGTAAAATTCAGATAATTCTCCTTCCTCCATGTGTTACTATGGTGACCAAATTAGGCAATGTATGTATGTGAAGAACTGGAGTAACACCTGACAATGTAAGAGACTCTCAGTAAACGACAATTACCAGGCAGCCTACATTATTGATGACGACAGTTATTGTCACTTTCATATATTAATAGAATCAAAATAATTGCTGGAATCATCAACTTAGTTCCAGAAACAGAGTCAAATAAATGAGGTTATAGTTACTTTCACAACAGTAAAGAGTGTGTGTGTAAGATCAGTAATGAACTCATTTGCCCAAACCAAAAAGTAAATGGTAAAGAAACACTGTAGAGTAATATATGCAATCCATGAGTCATTTAAAAATATAATTCAAAGAAATAAAAAATATTCTTCCCAATTATTGTGTCTCGTTTTCTCTTGATGATCTGTCATTTCATCAGAAAATCTCACTTCGTCTTGGATAACTGCTTCAACTCTTCCTAGTCTGAATGTACAGTAAAATGCAGCTATGAGGTATCTCTAGCTGATACTCACCATGAGTGCAATAGCACTCAGATTATGTTAAACTAACCCAGACCCTTCCCGTGATTGTTTTGCATTCAGTTAATTTATTCCTTCCTGCGTCCCTCCCGAAGCCCAGCTCCCTACTGCTTCATTAACAGCAGCAGCTGTACCACTGCCCAGGCACATTAACTTAATGGAAGAATCTATGAAAAATTGAACAGTGCTGGTTGGCCTGGAAGTTGGCTACCTTTGATTTCATCCATTCATGGCACAAACACTATATAAGCAGGGGTGCCTCACTTTCGGTAGCTCTAAAAGTAGACCTTGAGATAAGAGGGTCATGAGCACAGGTAGGATATTTGGGAGGTAATCCCAAGAGGTGCAGTGAGGAAAGGAAAGAGAGAAAATCAGGAAAGGCGGAAATAATCAATGCAGCATAAGGTGACAGACAAGCTCCAGCCTTGGGCACCTGGGTTTACGCTTCCCAAAGACCCTCTGAGAACGGTGAATCATCAGCTGGGGTTGGAGAGGGCATGCCATTTATGCACTGTCTTCCTTCTCCCTGGCCAGTTGAGGGTTTTCCCAGGAACTTAAGCCCACTGCACCTCCTGATAGTGCCTGCTTCTCACCCAGCAAGCTGCAACATGCTGGAGAAACCAGACTTACAGAAAATCATTGGCAGGTGCCTGAATGGGGATTGGGATGGGCAGCTGCCCCTCACTGTAACCCATGACCTAAGGTAAATAGTTGTGGGGAGAACACATCTGCTATCATATAGCAAGTGTTAACTGTAAGTGAATGGATTCCTATTTTAAAAGCTTTCAAACAAACAGGCATGGGGGCTCCCACCTATAACTCCAGTTAGCTGGGAGGCTGAGGCAGGAAGATCACTTACAGGGTATCCAAACTTTGTTTTTTCCTCTGCCACACATGAAATACATATATACTAATGAAAGCTGATTAGAAAAAAAAAAAGAGGTAAATGCATACTTTTTGTTATAGCCAACACCTCAGAAAAGCAAAAAAATCACAAAATTGGCATGTGGCCTATAGGACACAGGTTGGACACCCCTGCTAAGAGTTCAAGACCAACCTGGGCAATATGGTGAGACCTATCTCAAACAAAAGAAAATGAAAAAAAGAGGGGGAGGCTTTAAAAAATGCATGACACAGAGGAAGGAGTAATTACTATATTTTT
This sequence comes from Otolemur garnettii, assembly GCF_000181295.1. NCBI lineage: Eukaryota > Metazoa > Chordata > Mammalia > Primates > Galagidae > Otolemur > Otolemur garnettii. Next base: position 15,490,614 of record NW_003852418.1, on the reverse strand, counting down.
ATGGTAGTTAACAATTTTATATTGTTTAATGTGCTGGGCCCTGCTCTAGGCATTTGAGATATAGAGAACATGACCTTATTCCAGTCCTCTAAGGACACAGTGCTACAGTCAACTTCAAAAGCACAAGCTGCCTCTCTGAGAATAGTGTCCACGTATTTGTAGACTCACTATAATTCTAGATGTGCACTCATAATTCAGGATTTTTGAATGTTGATTTCATTTTTTAGTTGTATTATACCCTTGTTGCTCAACTGAGGAAGAAAAAGGACTAGAGCTTGGCAATTATTCTTTCTCCAGCATCAAGAGAAAAACAAAGGAGAAACTAAAGAACTTACAGAACTTCTGTGCCCCTACTCCCAATGTTCCAGAATGCAAAAGTTACATCTTTGGGTCTGAGAGATGAGTAAATCTGTAGCCCTTAAAAATATGCTCTGAATTTCTCTTACAGAAACACGTTTCCCTAATTCCGTTGTGCCTTATCTTTAGACCCGTAGTCCTGGAAATAGGATGCGGAAGAGAAAAGCAAAACAAGAGCACAAAACATTCGCTTCTATCTGACACCTGCTGTCTATTCGCAGGGCTCATATCTGATCAGAATTAATGTGGCAGATGGAGCCAAATGACTAGTGACTGCTACCTTCCTGGAATTATTTCAGGTTATCCTGCCTCTCTAGCCACACGTTAGGAAGAATAAAATGAGAAACACGTATCCACCCACACCCACAGAGTATAATAATTTATTAAAATGACAAGTTAGGGAAGACACAACTATAGTCCAGTGGACCCAAAGTCCATTAATTCATTCATTCTTATTTCAGGTTAAAACTCCCACATGCTTTGTAAACTCCCCAATATAATTACTCACATGCATTATACCTCAATAGCCTTCAAAGTCAGTCAGTTTTTCCCATAAATTTGAAGTAATCTCTTCTAGTCTCTGAGTCATATTTAATGGCCTTTTCTTCCAGGATAAAACCCCTGTGTACTTGAGGTGAGCTATATGCTGCTAGACACATTATTCAGACACATTGATAAAGACTAAAAAAATGGATAAGCTGAATTTTCCATCCTCCAAAGGATCTTTCAAAATGCATTTTGATTTTCAAATATCCATCCAGTAGGGTGCTGGTTTCTAATACTTTACTGATCTCCAGGTATCTTTTAATTAGCGCCCTAAACTTTTTATTTTATTAGAATCAAAGCCACATCTTTGAGTCTTCTACTAATTATCCTCTTGTGAAATTGGCTCTTAAGACACATTAACTTTGGGGGGATAGCTAGAAAGGGTGAAATAGCCCTGGGTGCAAAAATGGAAGCTTGTAGGGATATGAGCCTTCTTAATTAACCATAAACATTCAAATACTTTAATTGAAAGACAGTTAATATTAAAGTTTCAAATCAAGTCTTTGGAGGAAGAGTTAAATCTCAAGTTTAATGCTGGGTATGTTGTCGTTTAAAATTAAAGAAAATGTCTTCCATATACCTTCCCCAGTTGGAAACAAAGAATCATCACCCATAGTGTACACTGAGCAAATCTTAACGTTTTGTTAGTGTTCTAAGTCATTTTTATAATTATAAGAAATGAAACTATGAACCAGTCTAAATGGTTTTTTTTTTTCTTTTAAATATAGAATTATTTCTTAGTCTATTCCAAATACTCTCTAGGAATTTCCACCTCACGGCCTGTCCCTACCCCTCACTGTAGCAAGATATAATTCAAGTGGAAGAAAAGAGATTTGACGTTTAGAACAACATTCAGCATTTGTTGCTGAATGATGACTGGAATTTGGGACTAATATTCTTTACGGTAAAGCCATTTTTAGACACTTCACTGAGATTTCATCTTTAAACACCCAAAAGAGAATAAATCCGTTATTTCCATTTCTCAATATTTCACTCTTTCTAAGTGCTTTATTGTATTCAGGAAGTACTATGTAGTCATTAAGTAGATATTTAGGATGTATACTTAGACACAGGATGCCTTTGTCTCCCATCCTTAACCTGCAAGAGCTGTGAAGATCGGTCATAGCTGGTGATCAGCAAATATCAGTTGAATGAATGCTGGTTGAAAGACTATTATTGAGCTTTAAGATATCCTGGGATTCAAAATCATGAGCATGGAAAACTAACCTCTCTGTGAGTCATTCTCTTCATCTGTAAAATGAACATAGCATTTATACCTGACATTAATATTGAGGGAATTAGATGAGTCATTAAACTCTTGTAAAAGTACCTGGCATATGGTAAGTCTCCAATAATTGTTACATATTTATATTGTCATTATGTCATTATTATTTGCAGTGTTTTCCAAGCATCCATCCCCCTAGTTCTGATAAGAGCTGTAACTTAATTTTTTCATTGGGAAGAATAACTTGTTTCCCCCTCTCTGGATGCTCCTTGGGTTTTAGGTAAGGCAACCATTCTAACTCTTCCTTCAGCTCCAGAAGAGGCAGGAGACCCAAGTTTGCCAATATGCATGCTCCATCTATTTCTATGGACACAAGGCTGTGTCAGCACGAGCCAAGTTACTCCAATTTAAGTGAGGACAACAGAGAGTAAATCTGACCTTAAGATGATCGAGAATATGGAAGAAAAGAATGAAAGAGAGGGCAAGGGAGAGGGGAAGAGGGAGAGAGAGAAGAGAGAGGCAGAGAAAGAAAGGTAGAGAGAAAGGGAATGAAAATGAAAAAGAAGAAAAGGAAAGAGGGGTGAAAGGACAGCAGAGGGAAGAAGGGAGAGCAGAGGCATCATTGGAGCTCCTGAATCTGTCAAAATAATATTTGGGTGTATGTGAGCCAATAAATTTCTTAAATTCCCTTTTTTAATATTTTGTATGAGTCTGATTTAGCTTTCTGTCAATTTCAACCAATAAAAAGCTCTGACGCATATAACCATTGATTCTCTGTGTACAAAGGGAAGGCATGAGACAAAAGTATTCCCATTGACATTTTATAATCCTGTGCTCACAGAGCAATAATTTCCCTCTTAGTAACTTCAGGAAAGTCTGTTCTGGTGGCCACAGATAGCTGGTGGAGTCTGTAATGAGTTTGTGATCCTGGCTCCCAAGGGTAGCTGGGGTTGAAGGAGGGGGTCACCCATGACGAGAGTTATTAGAACACTTTTTTAAGCACCGAGTCTTCTTCCCAGGTCAAAAGGGGGGAAATTGGATATCATGGCTCTGCTTTCTACTGAAAAAAAGAAAATGTCATTGCAATGCAATGGTGGAAGAGGAGAGTGCTAGAGTAACTAAAAGCCCTACTACACATGGGCCTTTCGTAAAGTGATACCTTATCTGTTCAAACTGGGCTTTCAAAATTATTGAAAAAAAATAAAGCAGAGGGCGGTGCCTGGGGCTCAGTGGGTAGGGCACTGGCCCCATATTACCGAGGGTGGAGGGTTCAAGCCCAGCCCCAGCCAATGCAACAACAACAACAACAAAAAGCCAAGCATTGTGGTGAGCGCCTGAGGTCCCAGCTACTTGGAAGGCTGAGGCAGGAGAATCACCTATGCTCAGGAGCTGGAGGTTGCTGTGAGCTGTGTGATGTAACAACAGCACCCTACTGCGGGTGATAAAGTGAGACTCTATCTCTACAAAAAAGAAAAAAAAGGCAGAAATTTGTGAACCAGAGCTGTAAGAAGCTGTCAAGGGATTTCTTTTGCAAATTTCTGAATTTAGAAAAACAGCCTGTCAGCTCTGTGGTGGCCAAAGAGGATGACAGTCGCATAACCTAAGTGTTAAGTGCAGCGCAATCACGCCTAAGTGAAGAATAAGTTCAGATGAATCACTCCAAGCTCAGAACTGAATTTTCTGACTGGGGATACATGAACAGGGGTGTCTAAAATCCCTCGGCCCTTAAATCCCTGGTTCTGTACAATCCAGGAAGGTGGTAAAGGTACCCAGAACCTCACCGTAGGAGGAGTTCTTTGAGATGGGCACTCTGCAAAAGAAAGAAGCTCTATCATCTTACTCGTTAGCACTAAAAACAAGATAGGACACAGAATCAAGGGTAGGTAAAGGAGAACTGTCACGGAGACAGCTAATAAGTTTGACAGAGGTATCATTTAAAGACCTCCATAGAAAAAAATATACCCTTAAGAGAGCTTCAAAGCCTGCAGATTGAAACTTATAATATTCCTTGGAAGAGTATAGCTTTATGTTTTAAGAGTGTTTAAAAGGATTTTTTCCTTCCTTTGGAGCTGTATATTAGCAAAAGACTATGCTTACAGAAGAGGCATCAGAGAAGGAGAAGCCACTCTCTCCTCATGCCACCATCTCTTGTCAGGCTCTTTTTCCTTTTTTTTTTTCTTTTCCCCTCCCCTCTGCTAAAGGAAGATAAAGGCTGAGGTGATCATAGAAAGTGAAAAAGGTGCTGGAAAAGTTCCCCTTTCAATTAGAATCTTTATCGGGAACTCTGGCCACATTGAATGTGGTAATGTTCCTGGACGCTAATGGAGCTGACCCAGCAGGCGGGGGAGATCGGGGTGTAATGACTCCGGAGCCAGGTCCTGCTTTTATCTGGAAGCTCTCAGCCACAGGCTCACCCTGTCACTCTCAGTCCTGCAGATTCAAATAGATGCTCATGTTATTCTAAAACAGCTTTTGAATTTGATTCACTCTGCACTTCCTGAGAGTCCCATCTCCCCTCCATGCAGATGGTGGAGGAAGCTATTTATTAAGCAAGTCCCATGGAAATGAAGACTCAAAGATGTGATTTCTACTGGTTGTAAAAGCAAAGAACGTCAATATTCATTATCCTGGTTTAGCAGGAAGCTATTTTTTTTATCAATTGCCCCAACGATCCACCTTAACGAACACAGAGCATCACAAGAAAAATTTAAGTAGAGTAATTAACATATTTAATCAATTAAGTCTGGAAAAATTAAAAGGAAGGCTCTCTGTCTTACTTTAAATCAATTGTCCTGGAGAGTTGGATGAAATGACTTTGAGTGCTTACCCATCACTTACCAAGGACTCTACATAGAGCACCAGAAGAAATTAAACCAACACTATTCTAAGTTAAGAAGTGCCCCACTTTTAAGCCTATGAACAACTGTGGCTTTGATTTTCCTCTATATTGTTGGTCTAGACCTGTGCTCATTTACCTCCGCACATAATTGACACATCCAACTCTGTTCTACTTAAAAATACACTTATTGAGACGTTTCCTATCACTTCATAACTTGATAGTATCTGGAAAAAATAAGTTTCTGGGCCTCCTATGAGATTCCATAAAGACCTATCACAACCAGAAATTAAATTTACCACATACATAAACTTCTAGCAGTCAGGGAGACACCCTTCCCGTGCTGTTGCTTGAGGTGATTAGGTCGCGGTACAGGATAATAGCAATTTGTTTAGTCTAGGGTGGCAAGATTCTGCAGTGACTGGGGAAAACATTTTGCAGTATCTTTAAATCTAAGCATGTTGACACCCAGCTACTTTTTCAAAGTGTCAATAGCCTGATTGATTAGGAGATCAGCTCTTGATATGGACTTTGACTCTTAATATGAACCCAGGATTGCATTAAACAGATGTAAGCGGATTTGTTTAATCCATCGCTGGGCCATTTATTCCTATATAGACATTTATTTTCCAGCTAAGAGTACAAGTAACACCCACAATTCCGTTCTGTCTGAAAAAGGCAAATTCTTGCACGCAAACATAGGGAACAACTGGGGGCCAAAAGTTTCAAGGCAAAGCACAGTTGTCTTTGAATAGCTACTACTCTGGAATGAATCGATCAAATAATGATTTCTACAGACTTAAAATCCTTAGTTATTATTGGGTAACAGCTTCAGTCTTTTCTGATGACTAGTGTCACATCTACCATCATAGCAGCAGTGATGGTAGTCCTTGTAATAACAGCAACGGGAACAAAAATAGAATATTTCATATTTATAAGGCCCTTTTCATCATCTGATCTTTAGAATGACCTCAAGAGGCAGACATTATTATTCTGATTATTTCACACATAGAAAATTAAAGACCGAAAAAGCCTAGGTAAATTGCTTAGAGATAATCTCAGTAAGTTGGACAACAAAACACAAGATTTGCCAGCTCATATTGTATCTTCAAGACCTTACAATGGCCATGGAAGCTGAGCAGGGCTTGGGCCACAGTGGGACATGCAGGAAGCACAGCAGAGAACACAGGTAAAAGAAGGGACTTTGCCTCTCAAAGACCCTCAACTGGGGTATAGATCCACCTCTCACGAGCTCAGCAGTCTTGACAGGAGAATGGCCACTTTCCATCTCTTGTTTATCTTTAAAACAGACTTGCTCAGATTAAATAAGATAATACACATAAGGAATTTGGCCTAGTAACTGTTCAACAAATGGTAACTTCAAAAACAGGTAGGTACTTTTCACAAAAGTCATGTAGTTTCTATAATTATTAAATTTTTTTTTTTAAATAGCCACCTTGTCTTCGTTAGTAAGGAATGGCAACCTAAGGAGGGGGTGCAGGCTCTGGGAAAATCTCGAAGGGCAGGCACAGAAAGGCGTATGTTGAGTTATTCATCTTCCAGACCTTACCCTGCTACTGATTCAGTGAAATCATGAGACCTTTCACTGCACCCAGCTGAACTGGCTGGCACCTCCTCTGACACACCACAGCCCTTTTTATTTTTCTTTGTCTTATAATCTTTAGTAGGTTCTATTGTAATAGGGTGTCTCCCCCTTCTCATTCACCTTGTTTAGAGTGAAATTTTTCCACGGGCAGGAGTTACGTCTAATTTCTCAGCACATTTCTCACGTCTCAGCATGGTGATGGGCATGTGCCAGTCACTCGGCCATTGAACGTCTGTCCCATTAAATTGACTAGAGAGGACTGCATGGCACCAGGGACAATTGTCTCCATGGGAGTAGCTGGATGACAGTTTGAGTAAAAGGAAGACTTTCAGCCAAGTAGGCTAGAGAGGGGTTGACAGAGAAGAGAACACCGAAAAGCACAGAGGTGGAGGAGAACCTGTGACTGGCAGAGGGATATGGAATGGAAAACAAGAGCAGGGATTCAACTCACTAAAGCCACAGTAATGTTGTACTTAGTGACAGGGTGGGCAAGGAAGGGGGAAGAGGCAGAGGACGTCATAGAGACCGGGGGACGAGGATATAGCGACACTGTCAACACCGCTGAGGCTCAACAGGAAAGGGTTGCGATCGGTGGTTATTACGATTTTCAGCATTACCATTATTTCATGATATTGATAATTCCACATCTATTTTTCCAGAATCACTATGAAAATCCACACCCTCTTAAATACAGACAACAATCCTATCCGAGCCAAGGCTTATCCTGTCTCAAAATAAATTATACACAAAAGCTTTGTTTTTAAAGCTTTTTAGATTATCCTCAAAACCCAAACGTATTCCCACCCACTGTGCCCAAAGCCCTCAACATTATTTCCATCAAAAAAGTATACCCCTCTCGATTAAGCCATAGAGATAAGGGAATCTGGAGGCAGGATTCTCCCAACGGTCTGCAGTGAAACAGTGAGACTATTATTTAGGCATTTTAGATGTCACCTCCTGCCTCCACTCTCTACCCTCAAACTATATTGCTTGAAATAATATAGAACGAACTGAAGACTTTATTTGGAAATATAAGTATGTAAGTTTTACTGTGGCTCTAGGGAGATTGCATAGCAATAAAACATTATCTATCTTTGATCGACTATGAAAAAATATGGTTTTAACACTGCCAAAAAGAGAACATGCTAAAAAAAGAAAAATAGTCCCACCTGGCCTACAGAGGGTTTGTTTAAAATGTCACGAATAACTTATCGAGCGATTAAATGAAGTCATTCACAAATTAATGATGGGGAATAGAGTCATCATGAAATGCCAGGGAAATCACCCTTTGTACGCTCTAGGTGCAAACTTTCAAAGAAAATATTTACTTTCCAATTTGTTTTTAAAGGAAATGCATTAAGAGTTAGAAAGAGCCATGTAGGAAATTGCTGAGTCTCTTTGCTCAGCACCCACACGCCAAATGGGGGAAAAGACAGTTTCAAGCTCTTTTCTTTCTTCGCCCAGTGAAAGGAGCAGCACATTTCACAGCTGCCTAATAACATGTTTCTTCAAAGTTTCTGAGTAATGAGATTGTCTGGGCAAGGAAAATAGAACATCATGGTCTAGCAAGAAAAATTGACCGAGTATCCAAAGCCGTTGCCAGCCCTGCTCTTTCACGCTCATCCTTGAGCGGGCTCCGGGGAAGGCAGCGGGTCCAGCACGGCACTGGTCCCCACGTGCCAATTAACACAGCGAAAACAGTCTGGGCACATACGCTCCAAATCAGGAAAAAAATCACTTGACCTCTATTCACACGTATCTGGGAAGTTGCTAATGGAAGAATCATCTGCGGAACTTTGCCCTTTGGGAAGTCAAGGGCTCCCAGGTAGAATTTGACAAGGCTTCCTCCACCTGGCACTCCCCCAGCCTTGCTTAACAGAAAGAAGCCAGTTCCTTCCTCCCAACGCGATAACCCGTGTCCGTTAGTTCCTGCAGTGTCTCTGATATACATTTTACAACTGCAAGGTTCCAGCTTAAAGTATAGACACATTCATGAACACAAAACTTCACGCATCTGTACTACAGATAAACAAATATCTACATATACACACATGTGCAAACATCCATACACACGAGTACACATGGTTGATATACATACATATTTATAACTGAATACCTCAACACCCATGCATGTGGATATATGGAAATATATAAACACAAATGTGTACATGTGTGTATATCTACAGATGAGCATACACATTGCACACATACACATAAATATACATAAACGCGTGCATGCACACACACAAGTTCTACAACCATATAGACTTGTATACAGCAAGGCACCCATAATGCACAGGCATTTATATACATGCATGTGTTTATTTGTATATTATGTATAGTCGCCCTAACATATATATGTGTGTAAATACACTTATACACACATAAACACACACACATAGGTAATGCAAAGCTCACCATAACCCGTATGGTTTACAAAACCCATGAAGAAGAAATATTTCTCTTCTCTTAAAAACACAAATCCACATACTTTTATATCAACACTTTTATATCTTCCTAGCTGGAGTAGAGAATAAAATCCAAAATTGGAAAACCAATATGAAAATGGTATGTGTGTATTTTACACAAATACTTTTTTTCCAAAATGGGGCCTAGACATTAATGGGTGGTGAATAACGCAAGCACTCGATTGTAACTTTTTTTTACGTGGACCCCTTTGCAATCTAATGAAGGCATGTATCTTTTGCCCAGGGACAAATGTAATCTACACATAACTATGTATCTGAACACAATCTTCCCCTGAAAAGGTTAAGAATGCTTGATCTAAGGGTGTTATAAGCAGATCCCTTTAATTTTCTTTCCCTAAGGAAATCATGTTAATTAGAAAAAAATAATGGTTATAGTACAAACCATTTCGTTTACATTTTTGAGTTTCTGGCTTCATTTGTTAAAATTCTATACTATTAAAATATGTAAAATATACTCAGAAATCCCATATAGGATAGGAATTTAAAAAATAGAGAAATAGAAATTATGGTAAAAAACTTGAATTCAAATTTCTAACATTTCTAATGAACTTTATTAAAGTCAGAAGTCCAGTGTTCACATGAGCAGCATAGGTGGGATCTGTATGTCAGGGGGCATTTTATAGATTCAAAATTAAATTATACCTGTAAAACACACATTTAAACCCATCTAAGTGGGCAAATCTTACATTTTGGAAAAGGGCACTAGACAAATATTAGTATTTGCAAATGCAACTCCTTTCTTTAAATCAGTAAAACACATCGCTTTACTTCTGAAATTCGGATCTGATTGTACTTCAAAGTCTTTTTCTCTAGGAGACCGCTCTCGCTGGAAAGGGGAAATCAAACCATTCAAGCACAAAAGAAAAAGATTCTGAGATGAGATCTGAAAAGAGCCACGAGGCAGAGTCACAGTTTTGAGGAGCGAAATAACTAAAGGGCACCTCCTTCTGACTGTACCGCTGACACCATCTGTGATTGCCAATTTCAGAAGGTGACAACAGAAATGTCTAACCTTCAGAGCAGCCATGGTTATCCTGTGCGGCCACATAGGAAACTAAAAAGGGAGAGGGACGAGGGACAGAACAACTTAGATTGGGCTGCTTGATAAGGAAGGTGTAGATAGATGGGGGGGGGGGGAACACTGCTTTATTTCTAGTAAGTGAGTAGAGACATTCACAGGGGCCGTCCGCATGAGTGATGAGTTCTGGAATATGTTAGTGTAACGCTAGAGTACCATTCACTCTCTCATTCTCCTCCACTCTTGCCAGATAGGTTCTGGAAAGCAAATACACATTCGCTACCCAGATGTAATGAAATGCAATTAAGAATTTATCTTTCTCTGACAATTATAAGAGCCATCTTCAGAAGAAGCCATCTAAACTTACAAGGATCCTACTTCATCTTCGAGTTCCACTTTAACTAATGGTTTCTAAATTACTTGAGTGGAAAATTAAGAATGCAAAACTTCAGTGAAGGATGCATTAGGAACAAAATGGTTTTGCACTAAAACTTTCATTAAGGAAGCCATGTACACATGCACTGAAAAATACACATCTACTTCTCCACAAGGTAGGTAAAGAGATAAAGTAATCTGTTTGAATTATGATATCTGGAGACCAGACTCTATTTAGACTTTTTAAATGGATAAATTTAGAATTTTTTTAAGAACATAGTTATCCAACATTGAGTTTCAGTCCAAATCACTCCCCTCTCCCTTTCATTTAAGGTCTAAATCATTTCTGCTAAAAAATGATTTAGAATTATTTTGATTTTCACTGGGGGGAGATGCTACTTTATCACCATAATTGCACTAGAAAATTGGTAAATAGAAGAGAGTGTAAAAAAAATAAAAGCTTTCTAGATCAGAGCTCCTTAAAATTTTAGCATACCTATGAATCACCCAAGGATCTTGTTAAAATGCAGGTTCAGAGTTTGTAAGTTTGGAGAGGAACCCAACATTCTGCATTTTGAATGGATGCTGGAAGTGTCCACAGTCCCAGGATCACACCTGTTTAACTGACTTTCCTTCACACCACACACAAAGAGCCATGGTCAACCACACAGGGAACGTTTTTCTGAACCATACCCAGAGACCCCGAATTTCTAGGACATTTGGTAAAATTGTATCTTTATCTCTCAAGAAAGCGAGTTAGAAAGCAGCCTATGACTGCAGTGTAATTATAAGTAGAATCTTGAGTTGTTGGTAATTTATAACAAAAGTAAGTCATTGGCAAGATTTACTACCTTATCTATCATCAGCAAACTGGTTGGGCTCCTGGCTACTGCTGCACTCAGGAGAACTTTAATCTACTGGTAAATATATAAATGAATTTGTGCTGCCATTTCCCCTCGGTTAGCTCCGTAGGGTTGCCCCCATAGGAAGCTGCTCATTGATAAATCAGGACTCAAAGTGGGGAACAGACACCCCTAGATACAATGATTAATTGGAGTCTCATAAAAATGCCTAGTGATTCTTTCCCTTCTCTAAAACCACTTAATGAGCACGACCTGCCTCTTCTCACTGGAAGACACTGGCCTGTCCCATCTGGGTCTTGGTCTCCGTCTCTGGTGGATGACAGCTTCACTGAGGAACCTCCTGTAATACAGTTACCCACAATGAATTTTGTTTCTACCACTTAGACTGTTTTAAAGGCAACTCAATCCCAAAACTATCCTCCAAAATTAGTAAAAATGTCTCACTCCATTCATAGAAAACAAGAAAAGAAATTTCATTCCACTTATTTCTCATTTTAGGTCCCAAGTGTTATTCAATGATTTGGGTGACACTCTGAAGAGAACCATTGCTCTAAAATAAGAAAATAAGAAGCCAGGTGTGGTGGCTCACGTCTATAATCCCAGCACTCTGGGAGGCTGAGGCAGCTGGATTGCTTGAGCTCAGGAGTTTGAGACCAGCCTGAGTAAGAGCAAGAACCCATTGATATCAAAAAGAAAAAAATAGAATAACTAGGTGAGTGTAGTGGTGGACATCTGTAGTCCCCACTACTCAGGAAGCTGAGGCAAGATGATTACTTGAGCCTAAAGAGTTCGAGGTTTCTGTGAGCTCTGATGCCACTGCATTATAAAGAGAGCAATGAAGGGAGACTCCGTTTCAAAAATAGATGAGTAAAATAAGATTTCCTATCACAATTGTTTTGATTATGTTTCACAGTAGCACATTGGTCTAATATGCCTGTGTCCAGTACATAGTAGGCACACACACACAAAAAGAAGTAATAATTTTGGAAATGCAATCAACAGTGTTCCCTGAAGAAACCTCACACACAGAAGGCACTCTCACCCTCAATAACGGATGGACTCAGCCATCTCTTGTTGAATTAATCGGAATTTTTTTACTTAGATTCATCATTCTTAATGCAAAAGGCAAGGAGTGAGAAATTAAAACTATCTCCTCCAAATCTTTTGTTCTAACAGACTGTTACTAAAAACAATGGCATAACAGTTCACCTGAGATATATCTGTCCTCCACACAAGGCCACGTGTCATGGCTTGTATGGATGGCTAGGTTACCTTTCTCCTTTTAAATCCTCTGTGGTGCGGGACTGTATTTAAATTTAAAATAAGACAGAGTGAAATGAGGATGCCACACAGCAAAGGCACAGCACTGAGAATGCGCATGCAAAGGTCTGCAGGTGTGTGGTCAGCGGAGTGTCCCAGGGGTTCCATTAAAACTGACCCAAGGGCCCCTGAGGACTTGAGAACCATGCTAAGGAAAAATGATAGAAATGAAAGGGAAAACAAAATAAAAACAAAGAAATGGCCGTTTTAAAGAGAAAGAGGCAATTTTAGATGCAGGAGGCTGGATAGATATTCAATCATGCCGAACATTTTTCATTCTGTTTGCGTATGAAACCCAAATGACCAGCCAGCTGCAAGCATGCCAGTGATGTGGTGGTCAAGTTGAAGTGGCCACGGCCATCCTCTCCATTTGTAGAGATGGACACGTCTCCCTCACATGGTGTGGGCACGGCTTGTTCTCCCTCTTCAAATAATCACAGAAATAAACACTGGGACGCCCTAACTCCATCCACTTTGAGCAAGTGAACCAGGCTTACTCCATTTTGTTCAGGGCTTGCCTACCCCCCTTTTAAAACCAAAATAGCCCTGGAGCAAGCAGTGGCCTTGTAAAAACAGGCAGGAAATTTAACTGAGAGCTGCAGAATCCTGGGACAACTGAAAAAAAATCTTGTGGAAACCACAATCCTGTCACAAGTCTGTCTGGTCTGTCTGAGAGCAGTTTTTAGACCTGTAAGACCCCTCCCCATAGTTCTACTCTTGTGGATATCAGCTTCTGTAAAAGTCTGATGGGGGGGTGTGGAGGCTTCCCATCCCCTGCTTGAAGTGCCATATAAAAACCTTGCACCCCCACTTCAAAGTGGTCAAGAGATATGTGGTGTGAGCCTGCTCTTGTCTGGCCAGCCTAATAAAGGACCCTTGCTTAATTTAAACTCAGCGTGCTGGTGTTTCTCTATAATTCCACTTGTGGTGGGGACAACAAAACGCCACTTGGCACCAGGGTGACCCTAAAACGTATCTCCTCCCCCGAATGCTTCCCATCCCTGCTCCTGGCACAGGTGACAGTCTGATCCTCCTCCTCCTCTGCTCCCTCTCCTGCTCTCGAGAGAAGGAGATTCTGACCTGAGCTTCTCTCTGAAGAATCCAGGTGGCTCTTAAGGTGAAACAGACACATCCCAGCCCTCTCCCCTCCTCAGAAAATTCACTTTCTGAAAGGGCTAACGCCCATTCAAGAGAATTACGTAAAGAGAGGGGAAAATATATTTGCCATTTTGTAAATCTGGCCTCTTGTCCTTGCAGAAATTTTTAAAAACTCTCTGAAGAAACAACATTTATTTTGCTGCTTCTTTATATTTTTATTCTATTTCTGCTTTAGTCGTTCTCCGCATATGTATCGATGCTACAAAAAAAAGAAAGAAAAGAAGAAAGAGAGAAAAGAATGAAAGAAAAAGAATGGGAGAAACTTCCGCGATGTGGGCTGGATAATACGTGTGATGAGAGCTTTGAGAAACGGATGTGAATGTCATGTGAAAATTGACCAGTGAGGTATTTTATGAAATTATATGGTTGGATCGGTTAAAATGCAGTGCCTTTTAAATGCTGAGTGGTTGGGCATTTTTTCCTTTTTACTGAATGTCTGCCGTGACTCAATGGTGTGGGCAGGAATAGATAAATAACGGGCCACAGGCAGTTTATCGATGAGGCGGAGGGCACCGTGGGCCCTCTGTGTCCTCCTGCCCTTTGTGAGGCAAATTTCTCTTAGCACTAAGTCCCAGGGTGTGATGTTCGGTAGGGGGATACGGCCTTGGACAGGTTGTGCACATCACTGCCCATGGTCCAGGTAAGGGAAGAGGCTCTGAGGGCTGCTGGTAGGGGCACAGGGCCATCCGTGCAGTGGGGCGGCATAAAGAGCTCGCAAATTATGCACCTGTGGCTTCCAGACAGACTATCGTCCAACATCAAAAGCAGGGGGGGAAATAGCAGAGAAAATTAAGTCTCACTTTGCTTGGAAAATATTTTAGCAGCAATTTGAGATGTACTAAAAAATGTTTCCCTAGAGAATGAAAAATAATAATCTCTGCACAACATGTGTGCATCTTAGTCTGTATTTTAGGCCAGATGCTATTTTGAATGGTAACAGACTCTCCTATGAAGATATTTCTGTGTGATATTGTCTTCAGACAACTTAGGCAACCTCATCTTTACCCTCCTCACTCTCACATATTCAGTCAAGCCCTCGACCCACTGATTGTTATCACATCTCTCTCTTTCCCCTTCTCATAGGCAGCTTTCCGGGTTCAGACCTTCATCACCCCTTGCCTAGGGTTAATGCAAACTGCATTTCCCCGTTGAAGCCCTCAGGACTGGCTCTTTGCTGGTTTTGTCTGTCAAGGAGCAGAAGAGGCCACTTCTCAAGCTGCGGCTTCATCGCCCTCCACCCACTCTGTATCATGAATCCAGACACCTGCCTCTGTCATCTCCCTAGAGGAAAGGGCACATTTTTTAAAAAAGTTATTAACTGCTCAGTGTGTGCCAGAGTGAGCCCTACTCACGACCCGTCCATCAAAGTGACTTCTGGAAGGTGAATCTCTGCTGTTAGCCCTCTGCTTAAAATCTTTCAGAGGCTTGAGATCCTTGCTCTCGGGATAAAGTGGACAGAATCCGCACTGCTAAACATAGCCTGCAAAGCCTTTTATGACATTTGCCAACCACAGCCTCTTGCATTCACTCCCAATGCATGCTACAGCCACAGAAAGCTGCTTTTAGGTAGCCAGCCCGTTACTCTGTCACTGCACCCACAGTGCTGCCTCCCAGACTCACACCTTGAACATGCATCTGTGGACACACTTAGCGGACATGAGCAATTCATGTTGAATTCATCTCGGGGCCCCTGTTTTCCAGCACGGACTTTGATGTCCGGCAAACCCTCAATTCAGAGTTGCCAAATTCTTTTAACTGGACATCAAAAGTTACAGATTTCTTCCTCCGCCGATGTTCTTGATGCCACCTCTGAAATGCCAGAGTGGGGAGAGCAGACTGGAGAGGTGGCGGAAAGGATCTTGAAGATTCATCCTCTGACACTTATATTAAAAATCTGTCAGTGAGAGGGAATGAGGAGCTTATTAGTTGCATTTACTCCCCTGTGACTTTAAATGATATCCTTGTCAAGGAAAAGCATGCAGAGAATTACTTAGGATAAAATTATAAAGAAGATTCAACTGTTAGCAAAAAGTTAATGTTGCCTTCAAATACTTGGTTAACTTTTGAGTTTGCTTTCATATGATCCCTTCTCTCTCTGTCTCGCTTTCTCTCACTCATAGTTAGACTTCAAAAGAAACATGAAAGGTATAGAAACTATAAAAGAAAGGTCTCTCTGGGCAGAACATGTCGGTCCTCGGCTGCACTCGAGGCTCGCTCACACATGCGCACACACACTCACACACACACGACTACACACAGTCTAAACAAAACTGTCAGGTCAGTAGTTGTTCCTGTCAGGTCAGGTTGATTTTCAACCAGTGCGTTGTGAGAGTATCCTAGGTGTCCCATGAAAAACTTCAAAGTTCAGGGGTGGTGCCTGTGGTTCAAAGCAGTAGGGTGTCAGTCCCATATGCCAGAGGTGGTGGGTTCAAACCTAGCCCCAGCACTCCCCCCCCAAAAAAAAACTTCAAAGTTCATTAATTATTTTCAAAATAAATTCAAAGCACAGTAGGTATATTCTTTTTGTTATTCTTTTTTTTTTTTGATCGACATAATTTAAGTGTGCTGTGGAAGTTTATATATTCAAGTGTGCCATGTGATAAAAAAAAAAAAAAGGCTGAAAAACACTGGTCTAGGTGCTCAGATGAATTGAAATCATGGCCCACATGTGCTTAAAATCCTCCAGTAGTTCCTACCAAATCACCCTGAGCACCACTTGCACGGCATTCATTATGGAGGCCAATTCACCTCTCCTGCGATCACACCAAGCACCCTGTTTCTGTATGTGCTTTACTCTGCCAAAGGGAGATATTTCTACCTCCATCTGACCTTCCCTTTCCCAATGCCAATGCCTCTCTTAAATGCTTTTTGCATTAGAAATGTCATTCCGAGTTCTACAAAGTATGGTGCTTTGATGGGGATTGCACTAGATTGTTTATCGCAGCTCAATTCACAACCACAAAAGGGGAAGTCAGGTCAAGTGCCCATCAGCTCATGAATGGATTAATATACACTGTGGTATCTGTATACCATAGAATACTATTCAGCCATAAAAAAGTGGAGATTTTATATCTTTCATAAAAGATATAGATTTAGATATAAAGATTTTATATCTTTTATATCTTTTATATTTACCTGGATGAAATTGCAGAACATTCTCCTTGGTAAAATATCACAAGAATGGAAAAGCAAATATCCAACATACTCAATATTAATATGATACCAATAGATAAACAACTGCAGGACCAAACAAGAGAAAAACACAATTCAATTCAAGCGGGGTTGAGGGAGATGGAGGGAGGGAGACTGGTGAGCTCTCATGTATTGTCCCTCCTGTAAAATCTAACACAGGATAGAGCTCTTACTTTAGTTTGCCAAGAGCTCTTTTTTTCTTCTTAATCCTTGTGAACCTCATTCTCCATGACTTGGTTGGGTCTGGTTTTACACCCCTACGGGCACAGCCTAAGCCTGAAAATCAGAGACCTCAGTCTCCAGACTCCTTTGGTTGGCTGGATAGTCTTAGGAAGCAATTAATAAGAGTTAGAGAAGATGTTCATTTCAGAGTAACCAGAGAATGAAGGGACAAATGGGAAACAAGGAATTAAAAACCAAGGTGAGTTTCAAGGTTACATGTGAGCCAGGAATTTGGTCTTTAAAAACAAGGCAAATATACTGGTGCAGGAACCAGAGCTGACACTCAGAGAAAAGCTTTCATGCAGGTTTGAAGATGTGAAGCTAAAGATCTGAAGCTTCTTGGATTCTTCGACCTGGGGTTGGACTGAACCCAGAGCCTGGGCCGGAAGTGAGGCTGCCCAAGCCAGCCAAGTGCCTTTGTGGGATCGATGTGTTAAAAGGAATCTAATGAGTCTTCACACAGAGTGGCACAGCATGACATGGGGAAAAGGGGACAGGCTTTAGAGACAGACTGGCTCTAGAGCTGTCTAGCTTTGTGACCTTGGACAGGAAGTCTAAATTATCTGAGCCTTGGTTTGGTCATCATTAATTACAGATAACAACTTTGACCCAGGAGAGCTGTTGTAAGAGTCACAAATGATGCACACAAAGCACTTAGCCCAGTGTCTGAAGCAAAGCAGAGTCTGTAAATCCTGGGGTTCATAATTATAACACCTAAGGAAAGAAGAGTTTTCTCAAGGTACAGTCTATCTGAGTCTCTATTAAAAATACCTATTTCTGGGATCCCTAAAATCCTCACTTCAACATTCTTCCCAAATATGCCTTGCACTTAACTATCTAGGTAATTCTTAAAGAAGAGTCATACATTTTAGAGTATCTGAAATAAGGTGATGATCAAAGAAAATAAGATGTAGGCTTGGCACCTGTGGCTCCAACAGCTAAGGCGCCAGCCATATACACCTGAGCTGGCGGGTTCAAATCCAGCCTGGGCCCACCAAACAACAATGACGACTGCAACCAAAAAATAGTCAGGCGTTGTGGAGGGTGCCTGTAATCCCAGCTACTTGGGAGGTGGAGGCAGGAGACTCGATTGAGCCCAGGAGTTGGAGGTTGCTGTGAGCTGTGATACCACGGCACTCTACCCAGGGCAACAGTTTGAGGCTGTGTCCCTCCCACCCCCCCAAAAAAAGAAAAAGAAAAGAAAAGAAGATGTAACAGTGAAGGGTAATGGACAGGAGTCGGAAGAAGCACTGAGACTTACACTTATGGGGACCATCAAAACCAACGACCACAGGAGTAACAGCAAGCATGATAAGAGCGGCAGACGCAGGCGTAAAACACCATCTTCCAGATTGCTCTAAAAGCTCTACATACATCAAGCCCTTTGATCCTTACAGTAATTCCATGAAATATATCTTATCATCATCCCCACATTTCAGATGAGGAAAGTGAAGTTCAAAGAGATCAAGAAGCATCGCCAAGATCACACAGGGAGGGGATGGTGAAGCTGTGATGTAAACCCAGGCCGGCTGTCTGCAGAAGACACACTTTCAGCCTCTGCACGTTGAGAGGAGGAGGCACTGTGGCATCACCTCGGGTGCTATTGTCAGCCCCGCCATCCTGGCTGAGCATGTCGCTGTGTCCACAGGCATCTGGTACTCTCCATCCCTCTGGATTGTGTCCTCCACATACACAGATCACTCTTCTCAGTGTGCCCTACCCTCATGCAAACCTGCTGTCTGCAAGGCCCACAGGGGCAGGGCCATGCCTCCGTCATTCCACTGAGTACCCCCAGGGACCATGGAAGGGCCTGCCACATGGGAGAGCTTTCATAAGCACATGTTGAAAAACTGAGGCTCTACAGTAGGCTCAGAACCCCAACTGCTTTTAGTTCATCAAACTACACTTAAGTGTAAATTTTGCAACCACATTTCCTACTCATGGGAAATTCTTTCAAGCTGCCTTATGTAAATGTCATCTGACTATAAACAAAGCTTCCCAACCCCCTGCTCCAGGCTGGACAAATCTTCCAAGGCTCCCTCTACTGATGTGTAACTGGCATCTGCTGAGTGTGTATTGTGTGCCAGGCACTAGGTGGGCAGAACTTTTCAGAGGTGCTGAATCAGTACAGATGCTTTCTTGACTTACAATGGGGTTGTATCCAGATAAACCCATCCTAACTGATAACATCCCAAGTTGAGAGTGTGTTTTCAACTTACAGTATTTCTAGTGTATGACAGGTTTCTTTAGACATCACCCAGCCCCATCTTAAGTTGAGGACCATGCCAAATGCTTGTCACTTCTGCACCATTATAAAACTGAAAAATCTTACACAGGGGACCACTGTATTTGATGAACTCTCTGAGGTTCTAATTAGACTCTCATTGAATAAGAGCCAAAACTGAGTTGCAGATAAGTTGAGATCTTAGAAGACTCAAATCCAAGACTTCAAGGTCTAAGTCCAAGGCTCTCTACATCATGTAACATGGACATGGTTAAATAAACAAAGGGTTTAACGCAGAAGCATTGCAAGCTTTGAGTTAATCCAACTACCATGATTTACATTGGCTTTCACACCTACGTAGCATGATAAACTAATTACAAGCTAACAGGGCCTTCTATTTTTGTAGTGATCTTTACATCCGGATTGAACTTCATATGAACTAATTTTAAAAGAACCTTCTTAGAGAGAGATGTCAACTGATTTCTTCAAATTCTCTCTGTATGTCCTGTCCTACCTTAAATTTACAACTGTTTCCAATGTAGAGAAAAGCACATTTAAAATTTGACCAGGAAAACAACAAAATGACATTTGATAGAAAGTTTTATCGTGACATTAATTCACAGATGATTTCTGTTATGCTGATAACGGATGACAGAGGTTTGGGAAGTGATGAATCCAGCCCTCAAGGAAGTTACGGTAGAGCAGGTTCCAATAACAAGGACTCATTTACAGAGCACACAATAAGCTCCAGGCACAAGGGATACACCCTTGGCGATTATTACAGTCACTGTCAGCGAGGAGGGTGAGGCCGGAGAGGTTAAACAGTTAAATAACTGACCCAGTGTCACAAAGACAGCACAGGACAGAGGCAGCATTTGACTGCAGAGACCAAGAGTTTAATCATGACTCTATTCTGTCCTTGGATAGGATATATTAACTAATGCACACAATGCATGGGGTACATTTCAAAACAGCTAAGAGAAAATTATAAATGTTTTACCACAAAAAAATAAGTGAGGTTATGGTTATGTTAATCAGTTTGATTTAAGCATTCCGCATCGTATGTCAAATCATCACATTGTACCCCATATATAGTTATGATTTAATAAAAAATTAAATTAAAAAAACATACATGTCCACAAAGCTGAACTCTACCACCAGAAAGCTACAAAGAAAGTATGAAAAAAAATAGGAATTAGGTCATCCCCAAAATATTAGGAAAGACCTTTGGAATAGGCAGCTTTTGACATGATCCAGGGATCCCCCATCTGGTAGTTAGCCCTGTGGGGCTCCCTATCCTTGAGTGTGGGCTGGACTTCATGACTCCCTTTTAATGAATAGAATGTGGAAGTCACGTCCAGAGTATATTACACAAAGCTGGCTCCCCCTCCCACCTGTGCTCACACTTACTCACTCTGATGAAGTTTCAGCTATTGTGTGATGAGAAGCTCTGTGAAGAGACCCACATGGGAAGGGACCCAGGGAGGCCTTGGGCCAACAGCCAAAGAGAAATTGAGGTTACCAATCCAAACACTCCCATAAAACGGAATCCTGCCAACAACCACCTGAGTAAACCAGGAAGCACACTGTTATCTCAGCTCAGGCTGCTGTCACCAAATGTCATGGACTGGGTAGTTTAAACAATGGAAATTTATCTCTCATGGTTCTGGAGGCTGGGAAGTCCAAGATCAAAGCACTGGGCAATCTGGTTCCCAGTGAGGACTGTCTCTATAGGTTTGTGTATGGCCGCCTCCTGATTGTGACTTCACATGGATGCAAGAGACCGTGGGCACAAACATTCAATCTACTGCAGACACACATTCTGTTCAAACCTTGAAATGACAGAACTTTTGCAGAGATCAAGGACTCTACTCAACCACACCTGATCCACAGAAACTGTGTGGTAATAAATGTGCATACTATTATTAGGGTAACACAAAAAATAGGCACCTAAGATCTCATGTGGAGGACTCATGCACTGAATACGTTTGACCATTTGATGCCTGAGTCCCATCTCTGGGCCTTCATCTGACTTCAGCAGCAGAAGCAGTGAATGGTCTCATGGGAGCTCAGACTTACCAATGGTGACGAGTCCCACCTGCAGCTGTGCCTCCTCTCACCATCTGCTCCTTCTGTGCCAGGAGCAGCTTCAATACCACAAGATCCTTAGGCTAGAAGAGCTGGGAATTTAACGCCTGCAGTCCACTCACAAAGATGAAGATGGGAGAAGATGGATACGTATCTAAGTGTCACTCTTCAGACACATTCAGAAGTTTCTCTGCACACTTCTCATAGGCTGTGTTCAGGAGAACGGAGCTGCCTCCGCCACCAGCAGTGTCCCTGACAAGGTGTCTGTGTGTGGCCTGTTTTCTCTGGTTCGCTTCTTATTCTCTCTCATGCTTCTTTCCCATGATCACAAATAAACTATCTATGTTCAAAGCCTTGCTGTAAGGGCAACTTTTGGAGAAACTATACTAATACCATACTTGACCAAACTGTCCACTGTGGCAGGATTTCAATAAACAAAACTGTTTATGTTAAACAAAGAGTATAGGGGAGGAGAAATATGGGTCATGTTCAGGGCATGGCAAATTGTATGGTCTTCTTGGACAGAGTTCCAAGCTTGCCTGGAAGACTTGGGTCCCTAAGCCCATGGTCCTGGAGAATTAGATTACCAGGAAGAGGTCTAGAAATATGCATTTTTAACTCAACTGTCCTATTTTTTTAGCAGTCAAATTTTGGCAACAGAAGGTAGAAAAGGGGTTGGTTTGGGGGGGCAAGCAAGGTAGAATGGAACACATTTCGTCAATGTGATGCTGATAACAAACACTTTCTTAAAAGACTGGAAAGTATGGGGAAAGCAACAGGGAGCCAGTGAGCATTTTGGAGAGGACTGTGACAACTGAGCCGTCATGAGGTTACTGGGGGGCGGCAAAACACAAATGGATTTCCCAAGACAAGAGTTTAGGTGAGATACAATATTAGGAACCTGAAGACCAGTAAAAAGGTTATTGCAAGTATTAAGGTGATATGCAATTGGACTCCAGCTGAAATAATTGATTTTTAAAAGTGAGAGAAATGGCTTTTTGTGAAATAAGCCTGAAATTTGAATTAAACAGGCTCATACATTTCCCTCCGTGTGCTGCGTGCAGATTGCATTTGTAGGGCCTCTGTGCGTTTCTTTATCATTCCTGGCATGCAGTATTAATCTCTTTCTGGTAATTAATTACCATTACATTACTCTCAAAGTTATAGAATTTTCTCAGGGGAAAACTCTGCCGCACACTTAAGAAATGGATGGTTATTTATGTAGCTGGACTTCTTGGAAACATTTACATTTTTCTTTTATGATGATTAAAGCCTAATGCAAATAGGGTTTTTAACTTAGGTTCCAAACATATTTTTATGTGTATAATTGGAAGTCTGACACTTACCTGAGTGTCAGTTTAGAAACAAAGCAGATTTTTTTTAATTAAATCAAATCGGAACTTCATTACCACCTTAAAACAAAATGTTATAACCAAAAGAAAGAGCAAGGGCTAACATAGGTTATTTTGTTTAGGTTGTATTTTGAATGGATATGTGTCTGTCTTTTGGGCAAAAGGATTAAGCAATATAAACCAAAAGAAAGAATCTCATGTTCTTTTTTTTTTTTTTGCAGAGTCTCACTTTGTTGCCCTTGGTATAGTGCTATGGAGTCAAACTCTTGAGCTCAAGCAATCCTCTTTCCTCAGCCTCCCAAGTAGCTGGGACTACAAGTGCCTGCCACCAGGCCCAGGTCGTTATTTTCTATTTTCAGTAGAGATGGGGTCTCACTCTTGCTCAGGCTGATCTCAAACTCCTGAGCTCAAGCAATCCACCTGCACTGGCTTCCCAGAGCACTAAGATTACAGACACCAGCCACCATGCCCAGCCTAGAACCCCATATTCTTAAGATGGAAAAATTTTAGTACTGTTATTATTTTTTTTTTTTTTTTTTTTTTT
>NW_003852418.1:15411969-15467103 GCF_000181295.1 Otolemur garnettii | reverse complement strand
CCTCCCAAGCAGCTGGGACCACAGGTGCCCGCCACAAGGCCCGGCCATTTTTTGGTTGCAGCCGTCATTGTTGTTTGGCAGGTCCGGGCTGGGGATTCGAACCCGCCACCTTAGGTGTATGTGGCTGGCGCCTTAGCCGGCTGAGCTATAGGCGCCGAACCAGTACTGTTATTATTTTAATAAAAAATGCATTTTCTCTCTTCCCTCCTTCCTTTCTTCTCCCACTCCATCTCTTCCTCCTCTCTCCTTTTCAAACATTTTCTTTTTTTGACAGCATTTGTCAGAACAAGACAAAAGAACATCCCTCAAACTCAAATGAGATAATGCCTCTCTCTTCACAGTGCACAAGTCCCAGGTACAATACCAGAGTGTGATCTACCAGAATATAAACTCAACTCACTTAATTTTCATCCTAGCTGTGATGTTTATAAGCTATGTGTCCATGGACAATCTTAATTAGTTACAACCTTACAAGTGTCTGTAAAGATAAAAATAAACATAGATGAGACTTATAGAAGAAAACCTGATACCTGATAAGAGCCCATAAAAATAATAATCTGTCTTCATTGATTTTAGAGGAGGGGTCTTGCTGTGTTGCCCAGGCTATAGTATCGTGGCAAAATCAATCACAGCTCACTAAAGCCTCAAATTCCTGGGCTCCAGCAATCCTCCCACCCTGGCCTCCTGAGTTATTGGAATTATAGGCATGCGCCATTGTTCCCAGCTATCTGTCTTTATTACACCACACATCCATGCCACAGAGGAGTTCTGATACCATCTCTGAGCCATGCAGTGGCAGTGGAGATATTGGGGCATGTGGCTCTTCTACGGATCTCTTATCTCTGCCTTGTTCAGACTCCTCTACACCACCCGCATGAATAATATTAAATTTCTAATAGTCAAGTACTCATTGTGTATCTGAAGAAATGGAACTATATTTATTCACAATACAATAAAATAATTTCGATTTTCCCTGAATCCCTAAACTTTCATTAGTGTTGAAATAGGCTTCCCTTTTTCTTAGTTCATTCAGAGGATACTTTTTCTTCATTACGTACTTTTCTGAATGGCTGAGAGGCTACTGAAATTAAACAGTATCTTATTTATCCTTTCAAAGTGTTTCTGGTGGGGAGCGGACACCAAGATACTGCTATTCTCGTAGTCTAATTCAATTATCTTTAACAGAAGACTCATAAGAAGGGCTTCAGAACTAAAAAAGGAGGACTTGCTGCTTCCCCCATTGCCTGAGGTCACCCAATTATAAATGTACACAATCTCAGGAACCCAGAGCAAGGAGACAGATTGGTCCATTCATGAATGCACCATTATTAAACATTTGATGGGATTAATGAAAAAAGCAATCCTAATGGAAACCAGCAGATATTCTAAAACGGAAGAGGAAAACCAGACAATTAGAGAAGGAGAGAGAAGGGGCCAGGGAGAGAGACGATGAGGCTGAAAAGGAAAAAAAATCAGCAAAATAATTAGTTTGGATACAGCATATCAAGTTTAGTTAACAGCAGGAAAAATCATTAAGCTGGTGAATTGAGACAAATACGTAATTAGGGAAAGAGCCAAGAAAACATGGGTAAGACTTCATTGTGTTTATATTCTTGCAACGGCAGAACTCAGATGAACCAAGAATACAGTTGGAATTGAGTGAAATGAAGTAGGGAATACACCACAAAAAGGGGGGGGGACTGCACCACCCATGGTGGCCTCAGTAAATAGATTCTTTCTTCATGTAAAGATCATAGTAATAAAAAAAAAAGGCATATGCAAATAAAATAGGCATCATTGGTAGAAAGAGTCCAGAGAGGAATGGGAGATGTGTCTGCACCATGTAAGGAATAAAATCACCAGAGTTAGGTAGGCCAGGGAATCTTGAGTTGGAAATACAAGTGATTGTTCTTATCCTAAAAACGTGAGAATTTTTATGTTCTACATACACGTAAATGCGGTTGTAGTCAGCATGCATAAAATAACTATTGAAGAATTCATGTCTATTGATTTAAAGATCTAGCTACAATAGCAGTAAGTACAATATTTTAAATTAATAAAGGTAGGCCCTATATGTAAACAGCATGAGCTTTTATGTAAGAAATAACTCCAGTCTTCCTAAATAGAAAAGGAAACATGTATATTTTGCCCACAAACAACTGAAAAAAAAAAAAAAACAGATGAACAACTCTCTCACTTTTTAATGTTCCAAGTTGATTACAATTTTTTCTCAAAATTGAAAATCTTCAAAATGCAATGTCAATTTTGTTAAGGGAAAAAAACAAATTAAATCCTAAAGATAGAACTTTCCTGACCAGGATGTTATAAATAATTTTAACTAGAAATAAGTAGCAAAATAAACATGTTTCCCTTTTTAAATACCACAAAACACTCCTCTAAAGGACACAGATGCACAAACATACATATGAATATAATTAAAATAAGTAAAGTGAGGAAGTACCTATGAAAACATACAGCCAGCAATTAATACTGTCTAGTTACTAACCTAAAGAATGGTCATGTTTGTATATGATTACCACGGAGTCTGGAAATACTATGATCTATAACAATAAAGGACTAACTAAATAGTACTGCATTCACATAAAGAATTAAATTAAAATAGACTAATAGTTTGTATCTCAATTAAAAATAATTATATGACAATTAAAAATATTAAAGGAATCTCTAAAGAAGACAGAAGAATGGCAAACATATGAAAAAATGCTCACCGTCCCTAATTATTAGAGAAATGCAAATCAAAGCCACCCTGAGATATCATCTAACCCCGGCAAGAATGGACCACCATGACAAAATCTTAAAACTGCAGATGCTGGTGTGGATGTGGAGAGACAGGATCACTCTTACACTGCTGGTGGGACTGCAAACTAATACAACCTTTTTGGAAGGAAGTATGGAGAACCCTCAAAGAACTGAAGCTAGACCTCCCATTTAATCCTGCAATCCCATTACTGGGCATCTACCCAGAAGGAAATAAAACCTTTTATCATAAGGACACTTGCACTAGACTGTTTATCGCAGCTCAATTTACAATTGCCAAAATGTTGAAACAGCCTAAGTGCCCACCAACCCAGGAATGGATTAACAAGCTGTGGTATATGTGTACCATGGAATACTATTCAGCCATTTAAAAAGATGAAGACTTTACATCCTTTGTATTAACTTGGATGGAAGAGGAACACATTATTCTTAGTAAAGCATCACAAGAATGGAGAAGCAAGAATCCAATGTACTCAATTCTCACATGAGGACAGTTGATGACCTAGTACATGGTGGGGGGTAGGGAAGGGGAGAGCAGAGACAGGGAAGGAGGGAGAGGGTAGGGGGCGAATGACAGTGTGTGACACATTTTTGGGGGGCAGGACACAATTATAAGAGGGACTGTACCTAACAAATGCAATCAGTGTAACCTGGTTCTTTACACCCTCAGTGAATCCCCAACAATTAAAAAATAAAGTTAAAGGAAGCTTGTGTAATACAGTAACATGCAAGGTAGGCAAAAAAGAAAGATGTATGTGTCTATATATAAATGCAGTAGAGGGAAGGCAGAGGAGTTGATAAAATTTTTGAACATATGGAAGAGTCTGTATTTTCACCAGTGCTTTTATGTGCACACATTTGATGCATATGGATTATGTCACTGAAAAAAAAAACATGTTAAATACACAAATTTGGTTCATAATTCCCTGGGTATATATCCTGTTTTCCTAACAATTTGTATATATTGTTTCTCAGTAAAATCTTTGAACTTATTCCCATAAGAAAAAGCCAACCTTGCCTTATAATTAAAGGTAGTGTTTTCTTCCTCTTAACGCTGCATGATAATTTTTTAAGAAGATAAAAAATTTGAATTAAGTTATGTATAGAGAGAGAGTCTTCCAAATAGGAGTTAGTGAAATACAATTCTAACCAGGAATTATTGAGATAAAATTGATAGTCATGTTTCCCATCATCATGTTTAAGAGTTTCATTTTTTAAAAAAGATAATGAATGACAGACATACCCATTTTCCTATCTTAACATTTCTTCAAGGAAAAAACTATAGTATGCATTGCATGTTTTCTGTCTAATTTAAAAGTTACTGTGATACCATTGTCTGTTTTGGGGGGATTTTTTTAAGGAAATTGTGTCTTATCCCTTTTAAATTTAAACTAACTTGGTGACAGTAGAAGTAGGTGTAATTCTTCCTACATTAGGATTTCAGAGGCATGATAAAAAAATTATCCAAAACAATTTGGTACTCATTACATTTATAAAAATTATAGTGATTAGATTCAACATTTGCATATATTTGTCAAAATGTATTGATGCATAAAATTAATTTTGTGCAATCTTAATTGCATGTTACATTTTTTCTAAACATAATTATCAAGGTATAGTCTTTAGTTCTATAAATTACCATATGAATACAATGACAATAATTTAAAGTATCATCAAAAATGTGCAACAGGTGATCCAAGGACAGCCTGCCTCTTACGGGCTTCATGAAGATGGCTGCACTTCCTGTGCATGGTGAGTGCTGACCCGAGTTTCCAAGCATGAAGGTAGAGAGGAGAAGAGGTGAGACACACGTCCCAGGGTGGGACAGGAGGGTGTGTATTCCATCCATAGTATGTTAGCACCTTTGCTTGAACTATGTGATTTGAAAAAATATATTTAATATACAATAAAAGTTTAAAGGAAGACTATGGCTAAGACATGATTTCCAACAATTTTAAAGAACTGACTCAGGTTTTTACTCAATTCAAGATGTGATAGGAAGTCAAGATGGTTGTTTTAGCAGAAATGGACAATATGTATAACTTCACCAGAAGGAGGTACATCGTCACTAAAGGACAAGGAAAGGAGGAAGAAAGGGCAGTGCAAGGTAGTCAGAGAATCATTACTCTGTTGCAGCGATTCACAAACTTCGGCGTGAATCACCTGCAAGGCTTGTCAGAACAAAGATTTCTTAGACCCATAACCAGAGTACCAGATGCAGTGGGTCTGGAATAAAATCTTGATAATTTCCATTTCTACATGTTCCCAAATCTGCAGGTTTGGGGTCATGCATAAACAACAACTGGTCGAGTAGCTTAGTGGGAGCTAAGAGACATCTGAGCTGGTGTGGTTCACTAGGATCAGGCTGAACTAGAAATGACAGAAAATCTAACAGTGGCTCAATCAGAGAGACTTTATTTTTCTTCCTTAAAAATTTTAGATGGAGGGCAGCGCCTGTGGCTCAAAGGAGTAGGGTGCCGGCTCCAGATGCCGGAGGTGGTGGGTTCAAACCCAGCCCTGGCTAAAAACTGCAAAAAAACAACAACAAAAAATTCCAGATGGATTAGCAGATGCATGCATGCATCTTGAACACTGGTTTTCACCTTTTATATCCTTCTGATCTCAGCTTCAGTTTATTTCCTCCAGGAAGCCTTCTTTAACCAACAACTCTCCTATAAAAGGCCCTTATGGGGTATTTAGCCACATGGTAACTGGAATAATTAATTATCAAGTAATTCACTGAAGAATAGGACTCAGAAGACAAAGGGGTCCCACCCATACAAAGAAGCCGTGAAGCTGCTTTCCAAGCCATGATCTACCAGAGGAAGGGTCCTGTGATCATGTGGGAGCCCAGGAGAGAGGTGTTATATAGGCTGCAGTGGAGGGAAAAAACTTTGCCTGTGAGTAACAATCACTCTCATCTCCAAAGAAAGATTGCCTCCATTAATAAAGAATGGGCTACGATTGAAGAGGAGAAATCAGAATATTTATTTTTTGGAAATTAAAAAATACAATGCAGAAACAAACAGTCCTATGTAGAGACTCAGAGATAAAAGGGGAAGGCTTCAGGGTCACATTAACAAGCTCAAAAAAATTGAACAAGTTTTTTTTTTTTTTTTTTACATGAGAGAACTAAGGAATAAAAAAAAGATCAAAATAAAAGGGAAAAGTTTAAAACATGAATGAAAAGATCCAAGAGGCCCAGAGCTCAACTTACAAGAGTCAGAAAAAAGCATAGAACAGAAATAATGAGGGATAGAACATATTCAAAGAGCGAAAGAACCGAGTGTCCCTAGTGAAAAGTCCAGTTACAAAAGCCTCAGACTGGAAGGGTGTTGTAAAGAAGAAAGACAGGTAAGACATTCAGAATGATAACGATGAAGATTTTAAAATATTTTACAGGAGGGAGAGCCAAGAAAATCCCCCCTAAACCAAAATCTACCAAGCATGATGTTTTACCTACCAAGGAACAGAATGAGGCTGAGTCCAATGCCTTGAAGTTCCCAGGGGAGATGTTGAACTCAGAATTCTATAATCGCTCAAATGCACAAGAGAATTTATAAACAATTAAGCCACCAATCAGGGATTCAAAAAGTTATAATTTTTTAAAGTGGAAATTAGGAGTGGAGGTGCTAACTCCAGAATGTTTAAGATGTTTTTCTTTGGAGAAAAATGGAAGACAAGATGGTGGCATGAAAACAAGGTCATGCTTGACTGAATGAAAAGTTTGTCTCAAAGAGGAGATAGAAGATGGTTCAGTGGGAAAAAAGTTAATCTCGCTCTAGACTTGGAGAAACGTGGATTCAAGTCCAGGTGACCTCAGGTAAGGTAGGTACATTCTGAACCTCAGTTTACTAATCTGTAACACAGATCTAATCACATGTGCCATTGAAGGCTGCTGAGTGAAAAGTAACGTCTATGAAGATTCTAGAAACACACAGTCCCTACACCCAAACTATACTGGATGTTTTTATGATTCTCAGGGTTAAATGCAGAACTTATTACTATATTCCCTCGCTTTCACCCAATGACCACATTTCTTCCCAAATCACAGACCTTCCTATTTAGATGGAGCAGCTAATAAAGATCACACCTGACCTGGAATCATCATCACCACTTATTCACGGCGAGGCTGCCATCGTGCATGTCACCACATAGTAATGAGAAGAGAGTCAGGCTGGTGGCTCTCTCAGAGAGCACTCAAGGTGGAAAATCAATCAGGGAGCAAGCATCCCGGTGGAAGGAGCGTGCACAGAAGCCTGGGGTGTGGGGTAGGCTGTGAAACTCTGTGCTTTTTAGTCATCCGAGATGACAAATGAGCCTAGAATGAAATATGTCCGTCAGACTTTTAGCAGCACAACACTGATCATCCAGCTCTGAAATGCGATAATTATCTATCACCGTTGAACATAATCTGGAGGCCCAGAAACAGATTGTCATTTGCAGGTTATAGTCGACATAAGAAATTCATGAGTTGTTTGTGCAAATACATAACACACGTATCCCTTTCTTGAAAATGCCTGCAGGTGCTCAAAATTCAGAAATAAACCTAAGAGGGTTTGCAGGCAGTCAGAAGGACAAACTTTGTCTCCCCTGCCCTGCTCATGAATGCCTGTGTGCTCTCTCTCAAACAAGAAAAAAAAAAAAGGCTACTTCTTTAAAGGACATCTTTTATATTTGTATAAATTTATGGTATACAAATGTAATTTTGGTACAGTAAATGGGATAATGGTGACATTAATAAAAACAACCACAGCAATTCATTGAGTATTCACTGTAGGCCAAACATGCCATCAATCTGTTTTATTTCCACATTTGATTTTTCTAAAACTTCAATGAGTTAGAAATATTTATCTCCATTTGGCAGGAGAGCAAACCAACCTAGGCTTGAAAAGATTGTGAACTGTCTATGGCTAGATGTGTTTGACTCAGAGCTTATGGTTTTGTCTTGACTTTAGATAAAGTCATCACAATATGCCTTGGAGAAGGTCTATTTGGGTTGAGGTGACCAGGGGACTGATATCCCTCTGAAAGGAGTATGACAGAATCTTGGGTGATATTTGGGAAATTTTCATTTATAATATTCTCTAGAATGGCTTCCATTCCTCTGGGGCATTCTTCTTCCCCTTCTGGGAATGTTTGAACGCTTCGAGTCCCATAATTCTATCAGTGAACGTTCTGCTTTCTCTCTCTTCTTTATAGCCACTTTAACTATCTGAGTTGTCTTGAGAGCTTTATCCTCTACCTCTGAGATTCTTTCTTC
The DNA here is from genome assembly GCF_000181295.1 of Otolemur garnettii. Taxonomy (NCBI): domain Eukaryota; kingdom Metazoa; phylum Chordata; class Mammalia; order Primates; family Galagidae; genus Otolemur; species Otolemur garnettii. The sequence continues at coordinate 15,459,062 of NW_003852418.1, read as the reverse complement.
TGCATGATCTGATCTGTTGTTGATACTTTCTATTGCATCTTTGAGTTCCCTAATTGACTGCTTCAGTTCCTTCAGCTCTGCTATATCCTATCTGAATTCTTCGTATGGTTCATCTCTTATTTGATTCTGTTTTTGAATTTCCTTTTAGTTATTATCCACTTTCTCAGCAATTTCTTTCATTGTTTTTTGATTGTTTTCCACTTTCTCAGCAATTTCCTTCATTCTTTTCATCATCTCTATTTTAAATTCCCCCTTCTGTCATTTCTAGCATTTCTTTATAGGAGGAATCCTCTGCTGTAGCTACCTCGCGATCCCTAGAAGGGGTTACTCTGGACTGGCATTTCATGTTGCCAGGATTTTTCTGCTGATTCTTCTTCATGAGTGCTTTCTTACATCTGTTTCCTTACCCTAATTTTCCTTTCACTTCTTCTTGCTCTAAGTTACTATGCCACTGGTCTAAAGTTTTAATGAGTCCTTTTGGGGCAAGACCAGAAGGATGAGGAGATTGAGGAGCAAGAAGGGAGAAAAGATTTAAAAGACAGAGAGAGAGAGAGAAGAGGGGGGTGAGTAAAAGGAAGTATTGACAAAGAGGAGAAAGGTACCAAAAGAAAGAAACAGGAGTAATATAGGTGTATATAGGGTACTAGGAGCCACCCTTAAAGACTCCCACCTCTGGGGGTTCTGGGTTGGTGATTCCCTTGAGGTCAACAGCTCTTTGCCAGCTGGCTCAGACTCAGTACCCCACCTCCACCAGGTAGAGCAGAAAGACAAAAATACTATAAATCAAACCAAAACAAATAAGCAAAAACCATAATAAGATAAAATTAGGGGAAAAAAATAAATAATAGGGGCAGGAACACTGGCAAAAATGAAATTCTAATTATTAAAGAAGGCAAAAAAGGAAGATCATATTTAAACGAATAATTTTTTTTAAAAAAGGGGAAAAAAGAGAAAAATGTTGAAATTAAGAAAAAAAAAAACCCCCAAAACCAAAAAACCAAACAGTATATATATATCTTGGTAAATATTGTCCGGGCAACAGGTGATCTTCTGAGCAATGGGAAGTTAATCCCAATGTTGATACAGCCGTACAAGATGGAGACTAGAGGCCTCGACTGGTTTCACAGACCCCGCAGGCTTAGGAGCCCAAATGTCTCCTCAGCCCACTTAAAAGTCACTCCAGACTGTGAACCCTGGCCAAGCAGAAGCTTTCCAAGGAAAGCACTTATCCCTGGGATCTCCCCTGTCATGGCTGTCTGCTTATCCAATGGGCCAAATCCAGTTTCCCTCAATGCCCCTGAGGGCCAAGGCTGTTAATCTGCCAAACACTTGGATCTCCGCACTTTCCTGGCAGCTCAGTCACTAGATTACTCGCCCAAGGTCTCTTTGCTAATCCCCATGCTGCACCAAGCAGGGGCAGCTCCCCCACAATTGCTGTGCGGCCAGCCCACAGCTGAACGGTATTAGCTCCTTAGCAGCTCAGCGGCTCAGTCCAGGGCCCAGACAGTGCCCAAAGTCATCTGAACACTGGCTCAAGGTCTCCCAAGGCAGCTCAATAGAGTGCCCAAGTCCAGACAAATCAAAACAGCCCCCAGGCAAGGCTCTTCCCACCTGCAGTCTTGCTGTTGCTATAGGTGCAGCTGCAGGCAGCCTCCTACTGAACAAACACACCCACCACTTGCCAGTTTTCCAGTGCTTCCATCCTCCTTGTGGGGTCCAAAAGTCTCTCGCTGACTTCCTGGGTCACTAGAGGACAGCCTCTGGGCAAAACCCACTGGCCAGAGATGCCTGGAGTCTTCTTTCCCTCTTCTCACTGCACCTGGTTACACAGAAGCTGCTACTCAGCCGCCATCTTGATTAGATCTCAGAGCTTGTGGTTTTAATCACTGCATTCTATGGCTCGTTCAGTACCTTCTAAAACAAAGGCCATTTTTCCCAGGTAATAAGTGAACATAAAGTACAGGACGTAGTGAGTTACCTGGCCTAGAAACACCTTACGTTTCAAAACCTAGTTTAAAACAATTTAAACTTGTTTTATCTTTGGAACTTTCTCTGTCTTCATGATGTTAGCACATACCATTAAATGGTTGCAAAGTTGGTAAATAATATATTCAGGTCGAATAACACCAGCTTGAAATAAAAACGTCCTTGGAGACGCTAGCCCTCAGATGGGACTTCATTTAGAATCACATGAGAGTTAATTTGGAAGGTACCAAAATCCTGCATCTGGGATAATTGTGCTTGGATGTAGAGTGATGTGTGAGCCCTTTTCTGTTGGAGGCCGACTGTGACATTTCAAACCAATAGAACTCCACGGCACTCTTGATCCCACTTTATTTGACCCACACTGGGATAATCTGGGGTGCTTAGAAAAACCAGTATCTGAGCCTCCCCCCTCCCCCAGATATTCTGATCTGATTGGCCTGAGGTGGGTTCTATACATTAACACAGTTTTGAAGATTCTCCCAAGAGACTCTAATGTGCGTCCCAGATGCCCACAAATGTAAATGAAATGAAAGAAAAAAAGAATAAAATTTAGATAATGGCTAAAATAGGAGAAAATATTCTTGCTGCTAGCTCTCTCTTGGTGTTTGAGTAATATTTTTGAAATATTAACCACCTGCTGTTCCCTAGAACTTCTTTTTCCTCCTTTGCCTGTGAGCTCTATGCATTATTATTCAGTGTGTGAAACGTGAATGTTAAATAATGTAAGGGTCGTTCCCAGAGAAGGGAGCAGGGGCTATGTTTATACAAAGCCTGCCAACACCCAAAACATGGAAAGTCCCCCAAAGCAGAAGGTCCCAGGCTGCATTTCTTAGATAAGGTCCCCTGGAGGCAGGACGACTCCTAGGAAGAAGACCAACAGTGACAGCAGCAGCAGCTCCTTTCTTGATATGGGGTGAATGTTTACATTTCCCCCAAATTTACATCATGAAACCCTAAGCCTCAGTGTGATGGTATCAGGAGGGGGACCTTTGGGGGCTGATTAGGTCATAGGACAGCCCCCTCATGAATGGGATGATACCCTTATAAAAGCAGCCCCAGAAGACTCCATCCCCCTTCCACCATGTGAGGTCACAGAGAGAAGATGGCAAAGTAGAAAACAGGCCCTCGCTGAACATTAAATCCCCCAGCTTCATCTTCAATTTTCCAGCCTCCAGAACTGTGAGAAATAAACACTTGTGGCTTATTAACTACCCAGCCCAGGCTTATCCGTCAGAGTAACTCAAACCATGAAGACATGCCTCTGCACGGAGCATTCAAGAAGTTCCTATAAGTATTTTACACAAGCAGCGTGGAACAGAAGTGATGGAGAGATACCAACTGCCTAGGAGTTCCCGAGACAGCAGAGGGTCCCTGCCCTTGTTAGGAGATCGGGCTTCCCCACAGCCACACAGGTGACTGATAACTTGATACCCAGGGAATGGGTCTCTCAGCAGTCACTAGGAAATCTAGTCCTCTAAGGTTTGGGCATCTGTAATCCAAATTTTGGACACAACCCCAGAAGGATTAGTAATCTCCAAATTGCCTATGATTGAATTTTGCTACCCAGACAAAATGAGGGATTGAAAACAAAAATTTAGCTCTGCATTTATAGACTGACACTGGTAGCCACTGCAGTGTAACTCCACTAGGCTGTGGTACAGTCACACTTGCCTCACGGGCCCAGATCCCATGTGTTCCCTACCTGTAAAGTTAGGGCTGCTCTGTGTCTCTCTTTCTGAAACTGCCCTTGCCTTCTGAAGCCACTTGTCCCTCCAAAGCAGAGAACTGGAGTGTTGTCCAGGCACTGCCTTTAGCCAATGCCTGACTGGTGGTACAGAGTGCAGAGGCCCAGCACACTGGTCCAAGGCTGAGTGACTCCGGAGCAAAACCAATGCTCTGCAGTCTCCAGCAGGATCAGGCTGAGTCCCATTTTGGCTTCACCAATGTCAGACCACAGTACATACTAAGGACCATGTTGCCCGCCTGCTGATTATTTTGTCAGGGATGGCCTCTCCCTCGCTTTCCTCTTGGAAAACTCCTATTTGAACCATAAAACCTTCTCAAGAAACTTTTCTTGGGTTCTCTAAATCATGACCCTTTCTCTCCAAAAGAAAATCCCTCATTTTTACAAAAGTCCAGTCCTTCTACTTCTGTACTGTGTCATTAATCTGTACACACATTATTCTACGATTATATCTCGCATAATTGATTTTAATTTGTTGTCATGCCTTTGTGATTGCACAGGAAATTCTTTCTAGACCAAGTGTTCTGACTTCACACGGTCCCTCACCCATAGCAGGTATTCAATAACATTGGAAACAAGTTATATAGTTCTGCGCTTAGAGAATTTTTCTATCATCCTTCGACCTGACCAAATTTGACAGTGTTTGAGCTTGTGTCCTCCAAAAGAACAATATATTGAACACCTACTATGTGCCGGGCATTGCGCTGGGTGGTTTATGTCTGTACACTTACATCCAACAAGACTTTACGTTTATTTAAGAGTAACTTAAGTGACTTCCTCACAGATCCTCATCTCACGATAATCTTAAATAACTTTTAGTTTATTTAATTTACCCTTAAATAAACATCTAATATTAATACCTGTTCCTAAACTTCTAAATGTATATAGATTTTTCTATTTTCTTTAAGCCTTAAAATTCAGAAATTTTTGCAATCTGTCACTCTCATTTAGCCATTTCCCCATACGCTCTTCCACCTCACCCCGTAGCAACTTTATGCAATCTGTCTGCATCTATTGAGCCCTCCTCAATGAGATCAAGGGCTATGTCAGGCTCATCTTCTTTCTTCCCCCTGACCTGCATTGAATGAGTAAGTGTCAGACGAATGAGGGAGAAAATAAAACAAATGAACAGATGCAGCACTTTTTTTCCAGATGATGTCCAAGTTCTTGGAATACAGACTTACGACTTAAATCATTTTTGTTCCCCATAGGGAATACGGCCTTAGAGATGCTCAATAAATATTTGTTGAATTGAATTATTAAGTGTTTTAACAGTCGATTTCCATGAGTTAATTCCATAGGACCTTATTTTATAGGATGTGGGATGTAAGTTATGAGGACCTGTCCCAGAATATCAAAAAGCTTTGATGAAAAACTGAAGATTAGCGATCACAGCTCTTGATTCATGACCAAGAATTTACTCCAAAAAATCACTCAGCCTCTTTAAATTATATATGGTCAGCTCCCTATTATACTGCATAATATTAACCTAGTGCATTATTCATGAGACACTTGATTTACTGTCCTCCCCTGATTTCCAGCTGATTATCACATTGCCAACATCAAGAATAACTCCAAAGAGCTTATGGACAGAAGGTGAGCTTATGTCCTCGAAAAGAACACTATATTGAACACCTACTATGCGCTAGGCATTATGCAGGGTGGTTTATTTATATATACTTATTTTCAACAAGACTTTAAGATGGCTGAGTGCTTGTGGCTCAAGTGGCTAAGGTGCCAGCCACAAACCCCTAAGGTGGCGGGTTCAAATCCACCTGGGCCCACCAAACAACAATGATGGCTGCACCCAAAAAATAGCCAGGCATTGTGGTGGCGCCTGTGGTCCCAGCTACTTGGGAGGCTGAGGCAGGAGACTCGCTTGAGCCCAGGAGTTGGAGGTTGCTGTGAGCTGTGATGCCACAGCACTCTACCCAGGGGGATAGCTTGAGGCTCTGTCTCAAAAGAAAAAAAAAAAAGACTTTAAGATAAAATTCTATTATTATAATTAAGGTGTAGGTCATTATATAACTAGATTCACTACAAATAGGATGTTGTTAATCTTGCCTGTTGCTAGTGCCTGGCATACCAAGTGCCGGGGGGTAAGTGCTCAGTAAACAGGGACTGAGTGAAATGCGGACATGATGAAGCCAGTGATGAGGGAGCTGGGATGTAAACCGAGATTTCTTTCCTTTTTCCATTACGTATCATCTATAGTTTTGTAGCTCAAGGTAAACTGATCCTTGGACCAGCATCATCAGGGTGTCCCAGGAGATTATTGGAAATACAGAAACCTGGGCCTGCCCCACAACTACCAATTTAGAACCTGCACCCAACAAGAATTCTGCACGATCCTTGTGCACATTGACGTTTGAGAAGCACCATTCTGGGACATGTTTTACAACACACATCCAAATGCTGTGATAATTATTTTATTACTATTGGCAATTTTCTCTCATTAAACAGAATAGAAAATCAGGAATAAACTGCTGATCATCAGGTATCTGATCTGTAGAGCACTGAGTTGGAAGCACCCCAAGTGCCAGACACCGTGTCCCAGCCACAGGCACAAGCCTCTATAACAGGGGTCCTCAAACTTTTTAAACAGGGGGCCAGTTCACTGTCCCTCAGACCACTGGAGGGCCGGACTATGGGCCCCAGGACAAGTTGGCTGCTAAGCAGGATAGGCAGCGGTGGCAAAAACACCCGGCGGGCAGGATAAATGTCCTCAGTGGGCCACATGTGGCCTGTGGGCTGTAGTTTGAGGACGCCTGCTCTATAAGGATAGTTCCAGTTTCTGCCTTGAGAGAGTCTCAAGGTCAGTACAAGGATTTGGCGGGATTTGTAATCTGGGACACAGAGAACGATGCCTGCACCTCCTGTAACATGCTGTCACCACACACATTGCATTTTACATTGTTTACTGGGGGTGGGGAGCTGCAGACAAAGGCTCATTTTCCAGGTATAAAAATCTACAATTTCACCGGGTTTATAAGGATAACTAAATCTCTCTTTTTTATCAGAAATAAAAATTAGAAATAGGCCACTATTGTGGATGCAAGGAAAAATCACTTCATTTTATTATAACATATATATATATACACATACATATTTAATGTATATATGATACATGTAATCGCTGTATTATATTTACCTTTAAATTTATATGCCCATGAGGACTGCCTAGAAAGTATCCAGTCACTGCTTTTGTGATTTTCATATTACATGACTAGACCCTTTCCAGTCACCCCTTGTATATATAAATATATATTGTTGTTACATACTAACAGATTCTATAGGTATATACAATGTCTAATATTACATAGTTATATAATATGTATTTACATAAAACATATGTAACATAGTTATATATACAAAATTTAGAATGGTAATAATTTCTAATTGTCATAGTAACTTAAATAAGTTAATAAAAAGGACTTAATATAGGACCTGGCATGTAGTAAACTCTCTGTAAGTATTAGCTATTACTGATACTGTGGTATTATTCATGAAGTCTAAAGGCTAAATTGGCATAGAGGTTCAGAGAGTATATATAATACTTACACAGGTATATGAACACTGACTCTATTACATGTGTACACATATGTATACGTTACATATATATACATGCAAATACACGTGTGGTCTCTGTAGTTGCATTCATTTCAATTTGTATTCTTTCTGCTTTCTTTGCTAAACTTCCTGCACGTGCTCTAACAACTCACTGCAGTTCACTTGTTTTACCGTAGTTCTAACCCATATGCCTCTAAACTACAAGAGTGGCTACTTAAATCCTGATTTCTAAACCTAAACTTATGAAGAAAAGTATCTTCGGGGTTAGATTCCACAGAAACTATCATTTTTAACAAGCTTGGGGAATACACATGTTTTTTTTTTTGAGACAGAGTCTTCCTATGTTATCCTTAGTAAAGTGCTGTAGCGTCACAGCTCACAGCAAACTCTTGGACTTAAGTGATTCTCTTGCCTCAGCCTCTTAAGTAGTTGGGACTATAGGCACCTGCCACAATACCTGGCTATTTTTTGGTTGCAGTTGTTTAGCTGGTCTGGGACAAGTTCCAACCTGCCACCCTTCGTGTATGTGGCTGGCACCATAACTACTGTGCTATAGGTGCTGAGCCAGAATATGCATTTTTTAAATGAGCTCCTCCAGCAATTGTATACTCAACTAAATTTGGAGACAAATGCTCTATGTGTGCCCTTCTCAACTAACTTGCCTGCAAAGTACCTGTCATTAAAGTACAACTTAGGGCTTAGCAAATTTGGACGTAGATCGGAGCTTCTGCATTTTTGACAAACTGATTCTGTGTAACACATTCTAAGCAGCGAAGCTCTGTGTCACTCATTTTAACATATTTTCCATGTATAGTCTGGCCCCAACAGAATGTATGGAAAAAACACACCTTACAGTTGGAAGACCAGACCCATTTTTTAGGATAGAAGCATTTTAGGCTCTGAGGAGCAATTGAATTTTTTTTTTTTTTTTTTTTTTTTGCTTTAGTGGGTGTTTTCTATGAACCAAGTGAAAAGACATTAAGTATTCCAGGCAGGAAGGCTGTCCCACATCTTTAATACCAAGGTTCCCTTTGTGGGGCTTGCCAGCACGGTTACTTGCTAGAACACAAAACGACAATCTAAATGTTAACAAGTTGTCATTAAAGAACGATGGCCATTATCAAAGTACAAGGAATCCCGGACATCCTACAAAGAGGTGATGGAAGACACGATATTTTATTCATCCCGAGATATCACTAACAATTCCTCTCTAAGGCAGCAGAGGCTCTTGCTCCTTATCTGAAAAGCTTTGCCACTGACTGGTATAGTAATTAGTTAAACCTAAAAACTGCGAGGATATATTGGCAAGAAGTAGATGAGGTGTGAAGTAAAGAAAGACCTGGGGTTGGAATCATGCAAAATGTCTTTTGCCAACGGCACAGAGTTCTGAAATCACATTACTGCAGGTGTTGACATAGAAGGTCCCGGCTCATTGAGCAAGGGGCGGGGGTGGGGTGGGGGGGGTAGGAGGATCAGGGTACAGAAAAGAGATCTACCTCCCCAAATGCGCTGCCGGCATTTCCAATAATCACATAGTAACAAATATTAAAATAACAGAAATGCTAACAAACACTGTCATCAGCAGCACTTCATCAGACAAGCTACAGATGATAACATCTCAAGTCAAACTGGCTTAGGTTAAAAATAGAATAACTTACTGCCTTATATCACTTGAAAATGCAGAGGGGACTGAGGAGCTTTACTGAATGAGAAGGTGTTCTGCTTTCTCTTCTCCTCTAGTTGTTCGTTTCTTTGCTTTCCTGGTACTGACATACCTCCCAGGCAGCCTCTGTCCACATGGAAGCTGATAGAAGCTCTAGGCGTTTCCTACGGGAACTCCCAGAGGAATTCCCAATAGTCACAGCAAAATTCCTGGGCAGTGGCTCTTACTGGAGCAGCCCGGATTGTATGTGTGTCCTGACCCAATCATTATGGCCGGGGGTAGAATGTACTGTTGGTCTTCAGTCACACAACCAATGTGTGACCATCAGCATGTGGGCGTGTGACACGTCAACTCCATGACGCAGTAAGTGAAAGAAGGAGCTGTTATCAGGAGAGACTAACTCCTGGGACAGATTACCACCCCGTCTGACAACACTAGGACATATAAATAGGAGCATCAGCATGGATATCTTATAGATGCATTAACAGATACATTAGACGTAGCAAGAGACATGTATCCTGCTTCAAAAATATGAAAAATTAAGTCGAACAAAGCTAACCTCCAAAAAATAAATAAATAAAAAATCAGATAATCCTTAATTCTCTAAAGAATTGGAATTTATAACGGCAAATCTTCCCCACACAGACAGGAAGGAATTTATAATGGAAAATCTTCCCCACAAATCTCACCCCACACTAGTGAATTCTGATAAACCTTTAAAGGACAAATATCGCAATAACTAAGAAAATGACATAAAGGCTATGTTAACCAGTTTGATGAAAATATTTCAAATTGTATATGAAAACACCACACTGTACCCCATGATTGCATTAATGTACACAGCTATCATTTAATTAAAAAAAGGACAAATATCCCTATTATACAACCTCTTTGAGAAACTAGAGAAGGAAGTGATGTTTCTCAACTTAATTAATGCTCCTGTCACTTCTATTCAGCTTTCTCCTGAACGTCTTATTTAGACAACGTTAAATAAAATTTCATAGGGGGACATTGCCTTGGGTTACGCTCCTTCACTAAGCCTAACAGTAACCGATACAGAATTAAACTACCATGGCTGAGCTTCAATTAACTGCAGGAGGTTCTATAGCCCAGCTCAACTTGTTTTTAGAAGTTTACAGTATCCTCTTAAAATTCCTACACAAAATTAGAGAATCTGGAAGAACCAATCTAGTCAAAATAATGTTATGAATAATTTATATAATAATCCAACTTTTTTTGTTTCGGTTAGTGGTTTTTGTCTCTTCTAGGAGAGCTTATAAATTCTCCAAGTTTATAAAAATATTCTCTGTATCCTTCTAGAATAGTCACCATTTTAACTTTTATATTTAAGGCCTGTAACATACCTCAGATTAATATGTGACTATGGTACGAGATAGGAGTTGTGGTTCATTAATTTTCCACCCAAATATCTAGTTTTCCACTAGGGCTTGTTGAAGACTTGGCATTTCCTATTAAAAATGCATGGACCTGGGGAGAGGACTTCTCAGTATAAGACACTAAAATAATTCAATATGCCTATGTATATTTTTAAATCACACAGCCCAATAAGAAATAGTCCAAAGACTCACCTAGAGTACTTCACAAAGAAGATATAGAAATGGCTGATAAACACAAGAACATATGTTTAGCCAGAGCGTTTAACAGGGAAATGCAGATTAAAAGCATAATGATGTATCACTGCGCCCACTAAAATTCCATATCTTAAATACATAATATCTGGAAGAATTTCCATGTCTAAAGTGTAATATGTCCTATAAGTGATATTTCCTTATACTTAAAATGGATATGCTTTTTCTTTCTTAGTGACACATAAGATTGTGCATTTTAGTAAGTGGCATCTTAGACTTGTTGGAATAAGTCTTTATTATAAGCCAGTCCTTTCTGACTTTTCATCTTTCCGATTCTTACTGTCCCACTGAGTTCTTCACAACACCCAACAATACAACGATATATTCCAGTTCATTCTCTCATGAACCACTTCCTAATCCTGGCTTCAGTGCTTGGATGGAACATGTCTTCAAAGCAAGAGGAAAAGCCTATTAAGAAAAACAACTGGAAAAATTAAGACAGACAAAATAATTGGTAGGAAAAATGAGTGACAGGGATAACATTGATCAATTACCCAGAGCCCTGATTCTGCTGACGCGGCATGTGGTCTGCCTCTCTTTCCTCGAAAACTGGTAAATTCCTAAGTAGAGCGAGCTTTTCAAAAGGACTTTTAAAAAGACTGGCAATAATTAATAAGTCTCTCTTCCGTCTCATTCCACACAAAGAGTGTGCAGAAGCCCTTCCAGTTTGTAGTTTTGTTGCATGCGTATGAAAAATCCTTCACACCTTCAGAAACGCTGCCAAATCCTTGTCTCAGTTTCTTCCCCGCAGACTCCTCCTCCCCACCTCCGCCCTCCTCCACTCTCTTCATGGATTCATCATTTCAACGTCTGACTGAAGAGCTGTGAACTGCTGAAAGCTAAGCCTAAAATAATTAGTTAAAACCGAAACGTTTGACTGGTGGCAATGTAACTCTCTAAGCACTCTCTTTTATATAAGCATTTGCAAAATATTGCACCCAGAATGAAACTTATGAATGGTGCAGGATAAAGTGACTAATTAACAATGTAAAGGTGATGAGGAGGGAGTCGGGCTGGGGAGCCTTGCAGAGCTTTGCTTACACAGCCAGGGTTCTGGAAATAACAGGTTAGAATTTGTTCCTCAGACATAAACACTTGAAATGGATTGGATAACACATATAAACAAAACTACCTAAAAACATACCACAAGGCAAGGAGAATGAATAGGCTTGGATTGACAGGATGAAATCATTGCTTTGGATGAACTGAATTCTGTGCCTCTCAAGATCCTTGATAAGAGATGCTATTTAATTAAAGTCCACTCTTGTCATATGTGAATTAGAACTTGTTTTTCCTCCAGATTATAAAATGGGCCAGCAGGAAGATAAGTTTGATCCTCCCAGAAAATGGCTTAAAAGAGGAAAAAAAATCTGTTGTTCATGTAACATGAATCTTTACAAAGGTTCTGTGCAAATAGAAAGATAATCACATACACAAGGCAGTGGTTCTCAACCTTTCTTATGCCACAAACCTTTAATACAGTTCCAGTGGGTCCCGACCCCCAGGTTGAGAACCGCTGCTGCAGGGCTTTCTATGTCCTAGTGCTCTGTGTGTTTTTCAAACATTTAGTCCTATAAGATACATATTACCGTTCATCTTTTACCGATGAGGACACTGAGCTAAGGAGGATAGAATTAATTCACAATTGGATGGAGAAGTTCTATCCCTCTTCCTGGGGTATTCCTTTGAGTCTTGCCCAATTTAAGGGCAGGGGGCTTTGTGGTGTGTTATTTAAAAAACAAAAGCCCTTTAGTACTGATCCCTAAAGCCAGTTTGTCACTGATGCTTTCTAACGGGCCAAATGTGTTCAACTGGGTTGACTTAAAGCCCCACTGGGAACTTTTACTTGGAGCTCTCCCCAGACCATGACTCCTCACATAGTTCTGGGGATTTGGCCTGGAGAGAGGGCACAGAGAACTCGTCCTTGATGGATCCTGGACCCCAGTTCTTTACACTCTCTCTTGCTATATCTCGTTATCTGCTGTTATGTTAGAGCTTGATGTGGATCTGAGCTGTGAGTCCTTTCAAGTATCTGCTCTTGGGGAATCTCTCTACCAGGCACAGAAGTGAATAACTGACCCAAGTTTAGCAGGCTGATGAATGACACAACTAGGTTCCGAACCTGAGCACTGCAGGCCCAGAGTCTCAGGTGTTAACCACATGCTGTGCCACCTGTCGCTAACATTGGTGCCCAAATTATAATGGCGTGAGGACCGTGGTGAGGCCATTTCTCAAGCGTTCACAAATATTTTAGGGAGGCCGTGGTGGTCTTCCATCTAGGCTTGGATTCTGCCCTCTGAGGTTCTTCTCCACCAGTCTCCTGGTTGGTGAACTTGAGGTTGGCAGAATTCTAAACAATCCCCTAAGATTTCTCGGCACCCTGGCAGACGAGCCCTGTCATAATCTCTTGGCTGAATATGGTGCATCTTCCTGTGATGAGGGTTATATTATACATGGCACAGAGGACTAAGATTGGGAAGCAATCCAGGTGGGTCTTACCTAATCAGGCAAGCCCTTTAAAAACAGAGGTTCTCTGGGGGGTGACAGTGCAGTCTCCATGGACAGGGCCCCAAGACCAGAATGTCTTTGGGTCCTTATTGGTCTAGAGATGGTACAGGAGAAACCTAAACTAACAAACTGTACCAAGTTGCTGCCATTAGAGACGCAAGTTCCCTTCCTTTGTCTTGCCACTTCTCCAAGAGTTCGCCACTCTTTTTTGAAGATGTTATATCAGCTGGAATCCAAAGCCACTTCTTGCAGAACTCCCCATTCCCCTAGGGTCTTCCCGGCATATGTGAAATATCCATGTCAATACACTTCTGTTTGTTTTTCGCTCACTAATCTGTCTTTTGGTAAAGAAGAGTGGCTCGATTTCTCGTAAGCATCTACAGAGATTATTCTTCCCCATACGCTTTAGGACTTCTGACTTAGAGAACTGTGAGATTCTACGTGGGGGTTGCGTTAAACTACTAAGTTATGGTAGCTTGCTATGTAGCATAGAAAAATCAGACTATCCTTCCGCCATAGTCACTCAAAGGAGAGTTTCTCACTGCCCCTGGGAGAACTTCCTCCCTGAGAGTTCTGCTCTGTGCTCTCCAGTCATCTCCTATAGCTGCAGAGCTCCAGAGCTACAGAGCGCTCAATGAGGTGAACCAGGCTAGCCTCCCACAATGCTCCCTGGAACCTTCTCATCACAGGTCTAGGGATCGCTCTGCCACCAGGACCAGAGTAAGACTGTCACTGCCAAGAAGCAGTGCCCCATGGCTGAAAATCACTAAGATCACCTCCAAAGTGCTCCCTTTCGCCATCTGGTGACTGCAGTGATATTCAGCCTTGAGGTATGTAGCTTTTAATTGTCCAACCTCATTCCATGAAATCATGAGGGTGAAGCCCCCCAATGGGATGAGTGTCCTTAAGATGGAGAGGGGGAAACCAGGGCACCATCTCTGTCTGCCACAAGAGGACACAGCCAGGCATCCCCTGCAAACCGGGAAAGTAGGTACTCAGCAGGATAGACCAATACCTTGATCTTGGACTTCCTGGACAGCCTCCAGAACCGTGAGAAATAAATGTTTGTCACAGAACCCAGCGGGTCTGTGGTACTCTGTCATGGCAGCCTGAATCAGCTGAGATGGAGAAGCCCTTCCTCTTTCTCTCCACCCACCCAGCTCTGCCCTCCTCCTTGTCTCTCTCTCTCCTCCCCCACTTCCCCTCTGGCTGCTGAGAAGATCAGATAAAAGACGGAAGAGTCTGAAAGCTCATAGCCAACATTTTGAGGAAAGCCTGCTTGAGAATAAAACCAGGATGAGAAAAGAAGAGCTCAGAAGGGAACGGACAGGGGCAGGCAGCCAGTGGCAGCTTCGTTTAAACCTCTCCATCCAATCATTCAGACAGGACCAGTGCATTTCTTTTGCTCAATCCTCTTCGGGTTGGGTTTTGGTCATGCACACTGAGAAAGTTCTGACCAAAAGGCCTGGTTCATTCCCACAGAATTTCTGCTGGCCTCCTCACCCAGTGCCAGCTTCCTCCTAGTTCTCACCGCCCTCTCCTAAGTGCCCTCACTCCGTTCTGACTTGCCGAAAGGGCTGGTTCACTAATGGGGACATCATTCTCAGCGTCTCCTATGAGTCCCTGCCGGCTGCTTGCTTTATGGCTGATGGAGCTTTTTGCCTTTCTTTTTGTTTGTTTTACTTATTTTCTTTTTTTTGATGCTTCTCAGGAGTCATTCACATATATTCTGTCTCCATTATCCTGGGCAAATACCAACCAGATAAAAATTTCCCAATACCGTTAATTAAACTTCACGAACTACTTATTTTTTTTAAAGAGCGCTTAAACTACCCACCACAGTCAAATATTTTATGAACTTTGCAGGGCAGGAAGTGCAGGCCAAAGGAAAATGTAGAGGGGCTGTAAACAAACCATCGCCCAGGGCACTCGACTGGGGAGATGAGACTGTCAAGGGAGAAATAGTACACATAAAAGTAAAAAATGACCTTGATGTCAGCGCAAGAGTATTCGTGTTAAACTTATATTGGAGAATTGGAAAAGCTCAATGAACTCTTTAAGTGGAGAAGAAATGGCAGCTTGTCTAAGAAGTTAGCTGTGCAGTGTACTTTTTGCATTAAAGGGGTGTTCCTGCATGTTGGGTGACCCCGAGAGAGTTGTCAAAGAGTCTTAACTTATTATTTTATTAATTCCATTGGAACCAAGTCAACACTACCTTAAAGGTGTATACTACTATGAGAAAATTCAAGGTAGGGCATAATAATGATAACGCCCACCTCCACATCTTCATATACCATTTACCGAGCATTTGCTATGTGGTAGACATTGCAATAAACATTTCCAATTTAAATCACCAAACGAGCTAAACACACGGAGAGGGTAAATAATGTTAGCATCTGCATTTTCCAAGTTTCAGGCAGGTGAAGCCCAGTTAGCTAGTCTGTGCTTGAGACATGAGCTAATCTAAGTTCCTGACTCCAAAACCCTTTTGGGGGCAAGGGATCCCTTTGAATATTAAATGTATCGTTGCAAGATTGTTGATTTTTTAACTCAAATTATTACCTCCAGCACATACATGCACACACCCACACATACATATGCAGGCACAAACTTCCCTGCCGCTAGAGCTCCAGTCTTTGTTTATCCTCATCCTTTGTGTTCCAAGAAAGCAACCTCAGCCACAGCTTCATGGATAAGTATCGATTCCTTTGAAGCAACCATTGCAATTTTATCCTCCTTCCTTGATTGGTTTGAGAAGTAGGCTACGGCTCAATTATGCTAAATGGGAGAAACGGTGGAAGTCCATTGCCATAACTTTTTGGAAATGATTCTAAGCTCTTAAAAAAAAAAAAAGATAGAGAGATACAAGGAAGAGGCAGAGCCATTTTCTGCTCTTGAACAATGATGTGTGCTCAGGAGCGACTGCAGCCATACGGTGTCCATGAGGATAGTGAGGTGGCACGCCAAGGAGGACAGAGCAGGTCAGAGGGATCTGGCTTCTTGAGAACATCATTAAGCCTCTGAATTAGGCAAGCTTGGGGATGCTCCAACTTGGGATTTATAATTCAAAAAAATGGATTCCTTTATCCATTGGGAATTTGGTCTAATGTGATTTGAAGTCAGAGACTTGTAAAGATACTGCCAGTATTTTTCTCACTGCATACTTATAAAGGTTCCAGTGCATGAAATATTCATTGGTTTACATTCTTGGCCATCTTTACCTCACCTTTAGACTCTTCCTTGCCTACAAGCCTCAATGACCTATTACTCCCTACGATTAATCTCCCCAACAAAACCAGAAGAACACAACAGTCACACTATCACAGCTACCACATGATAGTGGGATTACTGTGCAAGATGGCGGCACCCATCTTAATAAGCTCCCTCCCTTTGGTGCCCCAGAGTGACAGCAAACAAAAATCTGGAGCCCTCGTTACTACGGCTGCAGAAACTGAATTCTGCCAACTGTGTGTGATTGGAAATGAATCCTTATTAGCTGACCTTGCAGAGGAGTCCCCAGCCCCACTGCCACCTTAATTATAGCCTTATCAAGGACCCAGTTAAGTTGTGCTGTGACTCCTGACCCACAGAAACTCTGAGATAATAAATATGTGTGATTTTTAAACCACTGAGGTTGCTATAATTTGCTCTGCAGTGACAGAAAATGAACTCAGCTCCCAGTACCTGCACTACCTTGACCCAGACTGTCCTCTTAAACCTTGCACTTGTGGCACCTTGCTTGCCTCACCCTAGATCCCACTTGGAGAAAAAAAAGGTTTTTTTAGCTATAGAGTTTAAGAAGAGGATTTCACAAAACCTGAGCCATATCTTACCTTGTCTTATTCTGTTCAATTAAGCTGGTCTCATTGTTTTATTCCCCCCCATAAATAAAGCATTAAACACAAAATGATTGAGGGCATGCAGTACTTTATAGCTTCCTTGAACTATTCATTCTATTTTCCAGGCAACATAATTTTATTTCAAATGCCAATAATTCCTGGGTTTTGTCTATTGCTTTTTTTTTTTTTTTGGCCAGGGTCAGGTTGGAACCCACCACCTCCAGCATATGGGGCCAGTACCCTACTCCTTGAGCCACAGGCACTGCCAATCTGTTACTATTTTCACAACTCACTCATTTATACAGCCTAAGAAAGTAACCTGTTCTTTATTTTTGCCATCTCTCCAAGCTCACAGTAGACACGCAGCTGTAATGAGGAAGCAGGCCACAACGGTCAGGATTCCCAAGCATATTTTTTTTTAATGGAAAAAATTTCAGAAAATCTGTAGTCAGAGAATCTTAGGTTTATTTCTGGTTGCTCTATAACTCACAAGATGTATGACTTCAGAAAATTATTTTCTCCTGGCCTCGGGCCATGTGTCTGAAAAATGGAGAGATTAATCATACAGACCACATGGGAATATTTTAATGAAATAATGCCAGCAGAAGTTTTAGCACATTATTTGGGACATAATGCACTGTCAAATAAATAAATAACAATAATATACTTACTAAACATCTACTATGTGTCAGGCACGTAACTGAAAGTTTTATTTACACATTACTCCATTGAACCTTTACTATGACTGTGTATTCCCATTTTAAAGATGGAGATGATATCATGCAAGTTACCTGTTCTTTCTAGTAACTTGCCCAATAATCCAAAGATTATGAGTGATTCAAGCAGAAGCAGGTCAATATCAGAGCTAATTCTTATCCAACACACCACATCACCTCCTCTCTCCACCTGCCCACTGTTGTTCCTTGGTAAAGACTTGCTTTCCTTGAACTTTTTGTTCCCCCTGGAAAGACAGGCCTGTCCACCCACATTAGGCACCCTGTGTTATCAGGTTAAGATACAAGCAAGATATGTCTCCAGTTGTCTTTTGAGATTGCGCTTTGCTCTAAGGAACATTCATCTTTCCTCGGCTTTTTATCTCATCCTTTTTATATACATTTTTAAAGAGAGAGTTGGGCTTCTTCCCAATTCTAGTTATTTTCCATATCAGCTGATGTGTTTTACAAAACAAAGGTCACAAAATAGACATTCCTGGAGTCACTAGGCACTCCAGGTGAAAGATGGTCACCTTTCCTTGTGACACATGACGGTATTTCCTTAGGGAGAATGCCCCCTCCTCTCTTCACCCACGACCACCTGCTATGATTCAGGACTAACTCTAATGCAAAGGAGGAAGATGAATCCCTTGGATTTCACCCCATCCTATAGTAATTTGGATTTGAATGAATAGATACTCCTAAGTGAGTTTTAAAGAACAACAACAAAAAATGAAAACGACTTAAGTCAAAAAGACTAAAATACGACGATTCTAAATGGGGTTAGGAGGTCAGCCTGGTCCAGATGAAGATATATTCATCATGAGTTTCATATGTATCAGAAATGTTTCCTTCTATAGCTCTGGCCACTAAGGAGGAAAATTGATTCACCTGGTCTTCCAGGGTACCACTACATGACACTGTCCTCCATAATCCATTGGAGATCTTAATTGACATAGCATCACCTCTCTCGGGTGGGTACCTAATCACAACCTAAGTTCTGTAATGAATTCTCTGCTGTAGGAAAATGGGAAAAACAGTTTACAGGTATTACATTGAAGAAGAACTACCCCCATTTGGATGCCCTTTATATCATTCTCTTGCCTGATCGTATTGGCTAGAACTTCCAGCAATATGTGGAATAGTAGTGGCAATAGAGGACATCCTTGTCTGATTCCTATTCATAAAATTCTCTCTCCAAATTGTCTTCTAATCAAGCCAATACTTTATTAATTTTATAAGCCTAGAAGTTGCTCACTAAAGGGAGGATATTCAGGTATGAAACTCCACTGAGCATACAGCATAGTTTAAAGGTCAGTTATCAGAATAATCATTCTACGAAAATTAAATTCAAAATTTGTGATGAATATTTGCAGCTTGTCTTCTCCATATTCCTTTCGTTTTTTTTTTTTTTCCTAGCCATCTTTGGGTGTTAAAGGGCATCATCCCAGGGCCCCTTTTCACTATACATAAGAGGCCAGTTCTATCCTCAATCCCAGGACTGAACGCAGCAGCCAATCGGGTTGCCCTAATAATGTTCAGGGTGGGCTTATTGCTGAGTCAGACCAATCAAAGTGAATGCTGGTATTTTATATCCTGAGACATGACTGTATGTTTTGATCACTTCCAGGAGTCTTGGGACTGAATCTTTGGTGTTCTCTACGTAGAAGATTCCATCATTGGCAAACAGCAAGAGTTTAACCTCCTCTGCCCCCATTTGGATGCCATTTATTTCCTTCTCTTGCCTGATTGCATTGGCTAGAACTTCCAGCACTATGTGGAATAGTAGTGGCGATAGAGGACAACCTTGTCTGATTCCAGTTCTAAGTGGAAAAGCTTTCAGTCTTATTCCATTCAGTATGATGTCAGCTGTGGGTTTGTCACAGATGGCTTCAATCAGTTTAAGAACTGAGCCACCTGTGCCTGTATTCTTAAGTGTTCTTGTTAGAAAAGGGTGCCGAATTTTATCAAATGCTTTTTCTGCCCCTGTTGAAAGGATCATATGGTCTTTTTTGCTTCTATTGATACAGTGAATTGCATTTATGGGTTTGTGTATGTTAAACCAGACTTGCATCCCTGGAATGAGACGTACTTGACCGTAACGTATAATTTTTTTAATGTGTAGCTGTAATCTATAGGCTGGGATTTTATTGAGAATTTTCACATCCAATGTACTCAATACTAATATGAAGCCAGTAGATAATCTGATGCATGCCTACACAGGTGAAAAACTAATCTCAATGCAAGTTTGGGGGAGGAGTAATGAGGGGGGACGTTGAGGCACAGGATGGAAGGGTTTGGCACACCTTTTGGGTGTGAGACATAAGCACAGAGGGACTCTACTAATAAAATCAAATATTTTGACCTGATTGTTTTTACTTTAAATTTACTTTAAAAAGAAATGAACGCTGGGGTTTCTTGAGAAATATTGAAAAAAAGAGCCTTACTCTTCTCCACCAAATTTGACACTGGAAAGATTTAGCCCCAGATTGTCCTGACGGCTGTGCTACACATAAAAAAGGAAAGGTTAGAGATCGTCTGGGAGTTGAGTTCATAGGGAAGATAACAGAGTTGGGCAAAGGAGAATTAGAAGCAAGTTACTTGGGCAGCTTGAGTCTCTCTCTGCTTTCAGTCTGATCAGAAGCTAAATCTGTCCTATTCTATTCAACTGTATGAGCCAGTCTATTTTTTTTCTGCTCAGGACAAATTAGTATGGATATATGTACACTTGCATATAGTCCCTGATAGTCATTAAATGAATATGGGTAATTTCTCTATTTTGATTTAATAAAAACAGAGGCTCTGTTGCTCTCCTGATGAGCTTAGTTGGAAGTGTTTATCAGCAGAGGCTCCCACACTATGTCTTGTTTTAATGTCACTCTTAAAATCTCATTCACTTGAGAGTTGTCTCACTTATAATGAATGTTCTATGTAAACTGACATAAACATATAAACTATAGACACCAATTTTTAATTTTTTTTAAATTCCCTCCTTCTTTAAAATCACCTCTTCTCAGTGAGGTGATCACTGCAATCTAAGTTTACATCCACTTTGGAATTGTTTCTCTGCCCCTCCTCATCCTGACCCAAACAAAGTAATCTTAAAAAATCATAAATGCACATGGAAATGGTTGGTTGTATGTAATGCATTGACCAAAAAAAACCCCAGAGTAATTACAAAGCAAGGCAAGAGTTTAGTGCAATAAATATATTGACTCGCACCAAGATTCATCTTATGTAGTTTTAAAGAGATGAATTTTCACATAAGTCCTATTCTTCAAGAACTCACAGCTTTTCCTTGTGACATGGGATACAGTAAAGCCAAATGGAGCAGGTTATGAAGATGAAAAGGAGAAGGAAGGAAGAAGCAAAGTCTCTGAGGACAGGGTGGATTGGAAATAATGGACCCGAATCCGTGGCTGATTTTCATCTAATACTCTCTGGGGTCAAGTGGTTTGAGAAATGTTATGTATTCTTATACTAATAGAAAATAACATTTTTTAATGATTCTTTTATTTTTGTCTTTGAATATTAGGATTGGATCCCCAGGGTTTAGCACGGCACTTAATAAACAAATCTGAGCTTGATGTACAGAACGCTTGTACTTGTCCCCCTGAGTACGACGTGATTGGCGGAGAAGCCGTCGCTAAATGACTTGGTGATGTGACATAGTCACGGAAACAGAAACTACTGAGGCAGGTGGATCCACCTCAGGCAGTGGCTCTATTATTTCTGCACCACCCCAAAACCTAATCAAAACTCTCCCTGCCAGTGTTCCAGCAGAGAGGCTGATAAATACCACACACTCCCTTCCTGGCCATTGTCATCACCAGAACTGGGCATGTGGGGAAGTAACTAAGACCAGCAACTCAGCTTCCTCTCCCCGGCTGCCCATGTTATCTGTGGACCCTACCATAGATTTTAACTGCTGGGAGGAAGAGAGGATGGGAGGGAGGGACAAACTGTGGGAAACCATTTGTTCTGGAAAATGAGAAAGATATGATCACGTATTTAAATTTTTTGAGAAGTGTCTCAAAAGGGTAGGGTGCTGACTCCATATGCCAGAGGTGGCGGGTTCAAATTCAGCCCTGCCCCTCCCCCCAAAAAACAGAGAAGTGTCTTCTGCATAAATGTCAGAGACACCAGTTGGATGGAGTCACAGAGGTCCCACCTGCAATCTCTCCTCTTGTGAAAGACGAAAATGCTCGGGAAAGGTGTGGCAGGCTCAGCACTCTCTGACAGGTGGATGGCTACTTCCTTCCAGAGCAGCAGCCTCAGGAAACAGAAAGCCAAGACCCCAAGACATCTTCTAGGGGCTGTTACAACACACAGAAAACTATGCAAAGTCTGAGCATTCTCCAGAGTATAACCGTAACCAAAACTAAAGGTTTACTACAAGATAAGGCAATATACTGGTGGAACAGAGTTCAGCTAAGGAAAGTTCAGTCTCGTCTCTTTTGCCTGATCCAATTTATTTTGGCAGTATAACTCAATCAGATAAAAATTCATTACTTTTAAAATCAACTTTTTCTGAAAAGCTAAAATTTTGCAGGAAGACACCACAAAGAAAGAAAAGGAATAGCATTTTTATAAATCAGTGAGCAAAAAGGAATATTCTCCAGAATATAAATTGCACCTGAGTCTGTTGAATTCACTGCATGTCTTTGGTGTTGAACCAAATGACCCACACAGAATAGATACTCAATAGTCACTGAATGGGGGCCTAATTTTTTAAATCTAAATTATTGATTTACAATGATTCCCAGTGTGAAGGGTGAGAAATGACTACTCATATCGGTGGTGGAAATATATTCTGATACATGTTTCCCAGAGGGCATTACGTGCCAAATGTATGTACTGTATCACCACCACCATCATCCGACAAGCTTGCACCTGTTAGCTGACATCTGAGCACTGTGCCAAGTGCATCACATGAGGCCTTCACACGCTCTTTATGGCAGCCTCACACGCCTGCTATTCACAATATCCACATGCTACATCCAGAGAAACAGGTTCTTAGAGACAGGGTCCAAATCACCCAGCAAGCAAGCGGCAGGCCTAAAATTCTAACCTTGTCCTGACCACTATGGTACAATGTCTCTAAATAACCATAATAATGGTTTCTTCTATGGTATCTCCTTTGAATTGGCAATACCACTGCCAGTAATCATAAGAAAGAAGGTAATTGTGTGCTCCAAAACTTAGTGAAAGTGTAAGTTTTATTAACATTCTTCCCTGGACCTTCTGTGATTTACTAAAATTATATAATTGGAGCCCTTGGCTCACGCTTCTTTGCAGAAATGTCATTCTTCACTCGAGAGTTTGGAGATTTGTGAGGCAACAGAGCAGCTTAAAATTCAATACCAACTTCCATATCTGGGACAATCTATCAGCGCTGTCCCCCTTCCTAGGTCACGATGCCACCCTTTTCCAAAATAGCGCCTTCCATATCAAGTCACTTCTCTCATTTATTTTTATATTCCCAGACATGGAACCACCACTTTTGGTGAATAGACATTCAGTGAATTGGCTTCCAGTATAAAGGCCCATCAGATCCCCTTACTCTAGGGCCACCAAGGGAACGCAAATTCAGTCCCTTTATGATGCAGAACAATTCACTTTCTTCAATATAATCACCCCATTTTAGATAAGCTCTGGAATTGGATAAATAATTTATAGCATAGCAATACAGGAGAATGCTACAGAGCAAATCAAAATGATACTGTACAAGAACAGTTAAGAATCTGGCAAGACATTTAAGATATATTGAGTGAAAAGGGAGATTATAAAAATAAAATGTATTACACCATTTCAAAGGCAAAATTTAAGTTGCACTGATGTTTACAATGGTAATATTTTCTGCATTGTGGGACTGTAGTTTTTTTAAAAACCTATAAAAACATATACAAAAATACGTATATACAATTGCATGTGTGCACTAAATATTGGAAGAAAATTAAAAATACCTAACTCTTATCTAATTATGCTAAACTAAGTATTACAAGGCACAGGACATCCACAAAGGTAGGGATTTTTGTCTATTTTATTCACTTCTCTATTCTAGTTTCTAGAATGGCGCCTACAATGTAGTGGGCTCTTAATATATATATAGTTTTGAGAGAATAACTGTGCATTCTTTTGCAATATAAGCCAAAACAAAATAGGCTACTTTAAATTAAATAATGCTGACAAAAGTTATCGTCCGTAAAGAATTGAATATTGATATCATACCACATATCAAAAGTAAATTGCAAATAGATGAAATGGCTGGATATAAAATGTAAGTCACTTGTCACCCCTCTAATCTATTTCTGATCCAGCCAGAATGATCTTTCTACAATACACATTTGATCCTATCAGTGCTCTGATTAAAAACTTCAGTGTGGCCACCTGCATTGGAATTACAGTTTACAACGTTAAAAACAGTCAGCACAGCATCAAGGCCCGGCACGGAGCAATACCTACTGACCAGGCCAGCTTAGCGTGAGCGCTTCCCATCCCATCCCAGCAACACGTGGGACTGGGGCTTTTTTCTCCTCACAAACATGAGATTCTCAGCCTCAGTGACTCCCACAGTTTCTCTCCTGAAATGCCACCTCCATACCCAAAACGCGATTTCCATAACTACCCAATCACTGCTTAGCCTTTGAATACAACTTTCTGTATATCTATTACCCCACAAAATACATGTTTATTAAAAAAGAAAAAAAAATCAAAATGCTACCACATAACAACTGGCAGAAACCTCCTTGACCAAGGGGCAAAGTGTCCTGAGGGTGTCCCGGAAAGCGACACAACTTGGCTTCTGCACTATTCCTGCTACAAACCCACATCAAGCCCAAACAGAGGGACGTCGACAGCCAGGACTCTAACAGTGAAGGCAAGAAAGGCAGAGAAAGGCTGAAGGACGCTCCTAGACTAAAGGGGATTAAGAAGAACACAGGCAAAGTGGGAGGCTGGATCCTGGACCAGGGAAGGACTTTAAACGGAAGACTGGAAGGATCTGAAAGACCTACGGCCTCGTTCCTACCCTCATCATCGTTCATTTCCTGATTCCATAATTTACACTCTGGTTACATGGTAAGAGAGCATTCTTGTTTTATAGAAAACAGACACTGAAATATTTACAAGTGGCATCATGTTTGCAATTTACTCTCAAACATTTGAGACAATAAAATATAAATAGAATAAATATGTGTGGTGTGTAGGCACCGTGGGGATGGGGGAGGTTATAGAGCAGGCAGAATCGCAAAATGTTAACATCGGGGAAAATCGATGTAAAGGGTCTATGGAAATTCTTTGTTCTGTCTTCATAGCTCTTTAATTCATGTATGTTGAGATAATTATAGATTCACATGCAGTTGCAAGCAATAATACAGGGCTATCTCCTGTGGGCTTTGCCCAGTTTCCCCTAAGAGAGGGCTCCTGCACAACAGCAGTGCGGTATCATACCCAGGTTGTTGGGGTTGTGGTAGTCAAGAGAACGGGCACTTCCCTGACCCTGGGACCCTGCCCAATTGCCCAATTGCCCATTTACAGCAGCTCCCACTCCTACTCACTGGCCCTCTCCAACCCCATCAGCCATTAGACTATTCTCCATATCTGAACTCATTTTAAACATCTTCCATAAATGAAATGAAAGTTGGTAAGCTCCAGGGTTTGGCTTTTTCCACCCCACGTGGTTGTCTGGAGACTCATCCAGGCTGCAGTGGGTATCAGCAAGCTGCCTCTTTCAACCGCTCAGTTGTCCTCCGTAACGAGTATACCGTAGTTTCCTTGATCATTCCTGCTTTCAATAACATGGCAGTGGCTGCCAGCTCAGAGCTGTTACAAATCAGCTGCTATGCCCATAAACATGTGGGGTTTTGCATGGACAGAAGTCTTCATTTAACAAAGAGAAATATCCAGGAGTACAATGGCTAGGTCATTGGGTTGTCGCATTTTAGTTTTGTCCTTTTTTTTTTTTTTTTTTTTTGAGATGGAGCCCCTGAGTAGAGTGCCATGGCATCACGCTCACAGCAATCTCCAACTCCTGGGCTCAAGTGAGTCTCCTGCCTCAGCCTCCCAAGCAGCTGGGACTACAGGCGCCCACCACAACACCTGGCCATTTTTTGGTTGCAGCCATCATTGTTGTTTGGCGGGCCCAGGCTGAGGATTCGAACCCGCCACCTTAGGTGTATGTGGCTGGCGCCTTAGCTGCTTGAGCCACAGGCACGGAGCCTTGTCTTTTATTTTTAATGCCCAAACAGACTCCCAGGTTGGCTGTCATTGTCTTCAGCAATGTAGGAGTAATCCAAATTCTCCTTGTCCTTGTCAATTTTGTTTTTTGAACCGTTCTAATAGCTGCATGATGGCATCTTTTTGTGGTTTTAATTTTCATCTCCCTGAGGGCTAACGTGGAGCATCTTTTTGGGGCTTATTGGCCATCTGTCCATCATCCTCATTGAAATGTCTCTCCAGGCCTTTTGTATGTGCTCTGATTGGATGGTTTCCTTTTTGTACGGCTTCAAGCATTTCTACATATTTTTTCTTTTTATTTATTTATTTCTTTTAGATTGAATCTTGCTGTATCATCCCAGGCTGGTAACTCCTGGGCTCAAGCAATCCTCTCACCTCAGCCTCCAGAGTAGCTGGAATGACAGGTGTGCACCACCACGCCTGGCTAATTTTTAAATTATATATTTCTTTTTAATCTGTTTAAAAGATGGGGTCTTTCTATATTTCCCAGGCTAACCTAAAACTCTTAGCCTCCAGGGATCCTCCTGCCTTAGCCTCTTGGGTAGTTAAAATTACAGGCCCAAGCCACTGGGCTCAGCTCCTTATCTATTCTTGATATTACTGCTTTGCTGAATACCTGTATAGAGTTTACAAATATTTTCTCCCCTGTCTGATCTTTTCAGACAAGGTACTTTCCCTCCTTCTGAAATGCTATAGTCCAGAATTAACAAGTAATTTTGAAGAGAAATATTTTTTAATTTTGATGAGGTCTAATTTATAAATTTTCCTTTTTGTAGACTGTGCTTTCAATGTTAGGTTTCAGAAGTTTTTGCTGAGATCTAGATCCTAAAGATTTTCTCCTATATTTTCTAGAAGTTTTACAGTTTTACATTGAATTCCATGATCCATTCAGCATTAAGATTTGTATAACTATAAGATATAGGTAAGATTTATTTTATTGCTTATGAATGTTCAATTGTTGCAGCAACATTTGTTGAAAAGGCTACGTTGGAGGAATTTCTTTCACACCTTGGTCAAAATAAGTTCCACTTTCATCTTGGATCTGTAAGATCTTGTAACACACGTTGGTTTCTTAGCATGTCTGGAAGGTTCATATGTGTTACAGCATGTCTTGGAGCTTTATTCCTTTTATTTATATTATTTCATAATATCAATATGCCACATTTTATCAACTCAACATTGGATGGATATTTGTGTTTTTCGCTTTTTGACTCTCTAAACAACACTGGCAGGAAGATTCATGTGACAATCTTTGTGCAGACATATGTTTCAATTCTTGAGTGTATACCTAAGACTAGAATTTTAGGGTCATAAAGTCATTCTATTTCTAACATTTGGAGAAACTTCGAAACTGTCTCCCAAAGGGACACCACCATCTTTCTACCCACAGTGGGTGAGGCTCCAGTCCCTCCAGATCCTCACCAAATCTCATCTGTCTTTTGATCATAGCCCTTCCAGGGAATGTGAAGTGATATCTCACGGTGGTTTTGAGTTGCATTTTTCTCATAACCAGTAGTGGTGAACGCCTCTTCATGTGTTCGCTGGCCATTCTTATATCTTCTTTAGGGACATCTATATTAAAATTCCTTGCCTATTTTTGAAGTAAATAGGTTCCTGGCTTTCTTATTAGTAAGAGGTAAGAAGATCTTTGTATATTCTGAATACAAATGCCTTAGATCATTTGGTTTGAAATTATTTTCTCTCCCTGTCAGTGGGCTTCTCTCTCTCACTTTCCTGATTTGTATAATTTGGAGTGCAAAAGTTTTAATGCTTGATGAAATCCCCAAGTCTTTTTCATCAGAAAAACATATAATTGTGAAAATAACAATTTGGAAAAGCGAAATCCAATTAAACCCATATTTCTCAGATACTTTCTTTAGGAGCACAAAGATGACAGTGGTAAACACAGATATAAAGCATATAGTGATAAATAGTATCCATATTAAAGTCTGCATTCTGTCTCATTATAAAGTATGGGGCTTTACTGTATTTATACACACATCCATGTCTCTGAGTTAATGGCTGTTCTACCAGATAACATGAGGTTTAACCCAGTTAAAATGTCAGTCTTTTTAATTTGTCAATAAATAAGGGCTCTAATGATGAATATTTGGGATACTATCAAGCTGGTAGAAAGAAGACAGAGATTTTGCTATAATTAAAGTCCACTAAAGCTTTCTTAGTAAAACCTGAACTCTATCACACCAGGAATCTTTTTTAATATTCATGATGTCATCTTTTGAAAAAGTTCATATGAAAAAGATAGGGGGAGGGACACATTTCTCCCATCAAGATATTTAAATTCATTCTCGCCAGGTTTTTAGTTATTAGGGCTCTAGATCACTTGAAATAGAAACAGATTGTCTGGAATAGAAAAATATCTACCACAAATAAATAACTGACCCCAATAAAAGTATGTTTCAAGGCCAATTTATAAAAGTCTCGAGGGAGACATTGTTATTTAGTTTTTTTTAAAAAAATGAGTAACAAACTGATCTTTCCGATACTTCACTTATTTTCAGAAAAGAATACACTCGTTCATTTAATAATTTTGAGCATTGGAAATAATGGAAAGTGGGTGTTTAAAAAACACATTTAGAAAATTAGCCTTTAAAAAAATGTGTTTCCTTAGAAGAGTCATCTTGAATCATCAGTAAAAAAAAAAAAACCTATTATAGCCCATCTTTTCTAAGTACTTGGAAAATACAGAACCAAGCAAATGTTAACCGTCTGAAAGGGTCATATACACCACCAGTTAGAGGAGACATTGACTACCTGGGGATGGTTTTATCCAGAAAAAGGATACTGTGCCCTACAAGTGAAAACGAGACAAGCATTCCACTAGGAAATTGTTAAAATGAGCCCATCAATAATTTATCCACTAAGATGTTCAATGAAATATTTTAACAAAGAAAATTCAGTGTTGCATGTTTAATAAGGAATGAGCATATTTGGATGTGTTATCAAGTGTTATCTTCAATCTCCCTGCTTTTCCCTCTTCAAATAGTTATTAATAAATTATAATACTCAGTTAAACTAAATATCAGTTTATAAAGTCCCAATTATTCACGTAATTTTTTGGGGATAATCCCTGAGATATTTGCTGACCTGGAGGTTCAATATTTGATCAGTAAGGCAAAGTGGTATTATTCTAGAGTAAGTCTTTTAAATATCCGTATTTCAAACAGAGCTAGGAGAGCCTTTCTGCTGTCTTTCATTGGTGGCTATTTGATGAGAAGATTCCATATTCAGCTTTAGTCCTGAGTGCCCCTTCTCATGCATGCGGTCACCTAATTTATGAAACACTATGGGCCGGTCTGCACATAGTGCCAGTCTGTTACTGTCTCTTGTCAAAGACTTACTTACAGATCACGGTAAGCCCTATGCAATAACCCTGTGCAAGAGTCCACCGTCTTCATCTAAAACCCACGGTCAGGATTTGATGCTGCATTGGAAACTTTTATTGTTTTTATTAACAGCATTTGAATTGACAGATTGTAACTATATACATTTATGGGGTACAATACGTAGAAAGGTAATCTAGTTGTGCCACTAATTGACCATTTTACCACTTCTGCAGTCGAATGTACGCATGACCAAGGTAGACAGCAGAACGACAATGTATTCATTTCAGAGAAACAAGTCAACTGTTCCAATGAGCGATGAATACAAGGGGAATTTATTGCCTTTCTTGTCATCTAAAAGTCAAGCTTTGTGCAAAATCAGAACATAATCAGAGAACTGTAAATCATTTTTTCCCTCTCTCATCCCCCCAACACACACACATACATGTCATCCTCAACACCATCTTCATCTAAAAGCACAAAGCCCTTCAGCTCAGATTTCCTCTCTTCTGCATAGAATTTGGGAACTGCCCACATTTCTCATGAACATGGTTTTCCCATGCTTCCTTGTTTATTGACATTTTATGAAATAAAATATATCAAAGAACTAATGTAAAATAACTTGGCATTTTCTATACTCTGACCAACACCAGTTTGATTTTACATGTGCAACAGGTACCATTAGCCATGTGCAAGTAATTTTACCTCTGACTCTATTCTACGTAGTAATACATTCATGTAAAAGATCCACTTCCCCAGATTTCTTGTACCAAGACATAGATCTAGGACAGCGTTTTCATCTATAATGTAAAAAGGAATCTACTTCATGGGCCAGTCATAATATCCCTATTATTTTTCTGATAAAAGGATATTCTTGGCTGGCATTGCCTTGTGTCCTTTGCCCATCTCTTTTTTCCTACCTGGAATGCGTATCTGATGGCGGTAGCTTCAGCAGCTATACTGACACCATGAGTAAAAGCCACACAGCTGAGGAAGGCAAAACGGAGCTACAGACACAAACTAAATCTATGCCAAAGTGTGGCGCTACCATCTTACACTTGGATGTCTTCATCAGCCCACTTACTATGTGAAAAAAATAAATGTCTATTTGGTTAATTCACTATAGTAGCGTTTAGAGACCAAGAATCTGAAACCAATCATAAATGATAAACAACCTAACTTTCTGAGAGGAAATTATTGATGATACATCTTCATTCTCGGGGAGCATCTACTACTAAACCTTTATAGGAAATATTATCACTGACAAAATGTTATTGAATAAAGCATGAAGTATATGTTTTATACAATTCTAGGCAAAGGAAGTAAAAGATCACCAAGGAGCTATTTTCTCCACTGTTTCTCCTTTTCTTTACTCTTCTGGTGATTTTCCTACTCATTGCATTTTACTAAATGACTGTGAGAGAAATAAGTGTTTTTAAGTAATTCTGCTACGGATCTGGAAAAATGATGGGTCCTAAAAATAAAAATAGAAGAGGTACAAATTGGTATTCTGAAATATCCGTGGATTAAATGCGATTGTGCAATCCAAATCTCAGCTATAATCTGATTTGAATTCAAATAACTTGAACTAGTTTTTAAGTTCATCCTTTATGGAAAGGAATGTAAGATTTCCAAGGTACAACATAATCGAGTAATTTCTCAGTTTTCTGAAATATCACTCATGACTTTTCAAGCATCTTTTGGCTGAAAACCAGCCATTTCCATATATTTAATCTTCATTTGTAAGTAGCTTTCCAGCAGTGATCAAGGAAAGATGGGAAAATCCAATGGTCCAGATTATTGAGGAAGGGTGGAGGGATGTGAAAAATGATCACTGGCGTATAATTTCACCTTTGAGAAACAGAAAACCTAGAGAAAAAAAAAAATACTGACGGCCTAAGGTCTCTGAACTGCCTCAGAAAGAGAAAAACAGTTTGGTTTGCCCTGATGCTGTAACAAGCTGCAGAGTTTATTTATTTTTTTCGTTTGCAGACTGAGGTCTGCAGAAAATAAATATCTATAGCTGAGGGCATCTAGAGATAATGAACATCTAGAAGTGTGACTACACCCCAAGGTATTTTGGGAATCATCTCACTGACAGAAAAGAAAGGAGATAAAGTAGCAGAGAGAGAAAAAAATTAGCAGTGTGGAAGCAAAGGGGAGGCTGCAGAACAGAGCAGTCGCCCGCTGAAGAATCGCATCCCACCCCTCCCGTCAGCAGCCACAGCCTCCCAAGACTTAATAAAGACCAGGATTCACTCAAATCCTGCAGTATGGCCTGGACCATCTGGAATACTAATCAGCCGGTGAAACAGTTGCAGTTCACAGAGTGAGCTGCGCCCTTGTCATCCTCTACCATCAGCTACGGCCCCTTCTCAGGGAGCACAGGGAGGGCGTCCCACTCAGGAGTAATTGATTCATATTCATTTTCAGAAGATGCCCCTAGAGAATGGTGGAGAAAGCCTGCCTGGTACCAGGAAACTCAAGTCCGCTGAGTCAGTCTCTCTTCCCTTTTTGTGAATCCTAAAAATTTAATTCTGCTGCTTTTATTTGTTCGGCTTTCATTCTAGAAAGCAAACTGTGGATGTCCCTATAGTTGAGGCTTAGCCATTGAGGAAGGGTGAAGGGCAGGATGAGTCAGGTTGCTATTTAATTGCCTTTGTTCATTTGCATATGAATTTATTCATCCCACAAATGCCTGTTCAGTACTTCTGTAGCCCAGGTGCTGGGCTACATAGACAGATGTCCTGGAAAGAGATACTGCTCTTGAGATGTAAAGGTATGAGAAAAATACACACACACACACACAAAATGCAAGTCACCTTTGACTTCTGCGATTACAAAAGATACAAGATCCAACATACAGGGTGTCCATAAAGTTCGTGAACAAAATAATCAACTATTTTAAATTGCACGTGAACTTTACGGACGCCCTGTACTAGATAACCAACATTATCAGTATGTATCGAGTATTACAATTTTAATACAGTTCTCTCCTTCATTAAAATGTGTATATACTTTTTGTACCCTCTGTATGTACACGTATGTAGAAGGAAATGTAAGAGTTCAGGGGAATTGAAATGGTAGATAATTGGGAAAACAGAATGAGAAGACTTTTTGCTATGAGATAAAGGGATGGTTTCTTGACACAGTGCATGAATTTGAACTTCATAAGTTTAGAATTTAGTTAGGATGACATGGGGGAAGAGAGAGAGAAGTAAGCTAAGTCATAACCACTGCAAAGCCTGGTGTTCCTGGGAAGAATGGTATGTACAAGCTGGAGAGCAGCAATCATCAAAAGCCACAACGAGAAATAATCATTTCCCACCGCTTGTTCAGACCAGGACCACCGTTGTGAAGTTTGGGTATCAATGTCCTTTTGTGGACTTGATACTTCTCTGATAAATTAATTCATTTTTAGTAGCCCTTCATAATTTATTTCTAAACTATTACAAATAAGCCAAAATAACATTATTTAATGCAAATAGAAAGTAGACAAAATTAAATGGCAATAAAACAACATGATTAAATTCTCGCTAGGTCTTGTTGACTGCCTGAGCTCAGCCATCTATGTTAAACATGGAGATTAACAACAGATAAAGAGGGATTAATACCTTCTGGAACCAGAAGTAATAAGTAGATGAGGTGATAAATATGTTAATTAGCTTGATTTAACCTTTCTATAATGTATGTATCAAAACAGCACATTGCACTCCATAAATAGATACAATATTATTTGACAATCTGAATATTTTTTTAAATACCTACTGGAACCAAACTAAGTTTTTCCTTGACATGATCAGGAAGGAACTAGAAGGAAAGGAATTAAATTTCTTGTTGCTGAATGGCATTTATGTTAAATCTGCTTTCCACAAAAACACAGCTCACATTTCCAAAGATAGAAGGGGCACACTTTGGAAAAAGTCATCCCACAGACGTAGGCAACTTGGATCTGAGTTCCAGCCCTACAAAAAAATAACTAAACAACCTCATGGGCAAACTGTTAGTTTCCTGTAAATAAATCTCTGTCTTGCCTCTTGACTTTCATTCTTTGTCTCTTATACATTTGTGAGAAGACATATTTATAGAGAAACATACATAGAAAAGAGTGACAGAGAGATAGACATCCCAATGTACACCTGTATCATTTCAGCTGTGTAGATATACACACATTCATATCTAGACATACAGATAGAGCGATCTATCTACATCAAGATAAGTATTTACACAAATACATGGAGAGAGAGACAAGGGAGACAGAGAGAGAAACGGACAAGGACAGAGAGAGATGAGACACCTGAAAATATTCAGAGACAGAAAGATAAAATAGACCAGTATAAGCTAGATATACCACACAGTACTGCAATCATAAAAATAAAGTTAGGAATAGCTTGGAACCAAATCACAGTACTTCAAACATCACTGAAACTACATATTTATAGGGAGGGGAAGGTATGTCAGATCACTATGGTAGGGTCAGAAATATAAAAAAAAAATAAAAATAAATAGCTTGTTGATTAAATTACAAACTTACCAGAAACTCAATTGTAAGTGTCAATCGATATGCTTGACTATACGTATAAACCTATATAAGTTTATTTTAATTTTGGAAGATTTTGGAACAGATCGTAGAATTGTATCATCAAGTATACATTAAAAATCTTAAAGGATGCTTGTCTAACATTCCCTAAGCTGGAAATGAAACAAATGACTAGCCGTTACCTACATACCTCAACAAGCAAATATTTCTTCTCTGGAGGAGAAAGGGGGAGAGAGGATGCAGCCCCAGAGATTTCATTACACTTTTTTGTTTGGTAAAATGACTAAATGTTTCAGCATTCTGGCAAAAGAGCATAAATGACTGTTGTTCACAGTTAAGACTCAGTTATCCATATGCAAATAATTTTTGATGTATTTGTTATCCCAGTCTGCCATTACCCTTCTGCCAAGCAGAATTTAGGCCAATTTCCTCCACTGTTGATTGGGATATACTTAGGAAATTTACACTTGTTTCGGCAGGATCCTCAGCACATCACGATTAGGTGAGTCTGCGGAAACAAAACCCAAACTGAATAATGCATTCCAAAACCAAGTACCGATCGTAGTCGCTGATACAAGCCTGGGAGCTCCTGTCCATTGACACAGATAAATGAAAGCTGCATTTAATCTGAATTTTCTATTTGAGCTCATGTAAACATAAGTAGATGCATAAAGCACTCAGTTTTTAAATCTGCTCTTCCCATTCTAGGTTGCACGTGAAAAGGGTAAATAAAGATTTGTGTAGTGGGGGAAACGCCTCTGTCCATGGTGCTGATAAACTGGATCCGCTGATCTCGTGTTTAACATCTGACGGTGGAAATTACGCCAATCTCGGTTTTTATTCTCCTTCACTGCTTTCTCGTGGATAATTAAAGTAAATAAAATGCATCCTACTGTGATAGAGTGAGTTTATGGTTCACACCTAGTTGGGTCCTCCCGGGAGGCACGGGGCTGCGGGGGCAAGGATCTTGTCCCCATACCGCCATTGTGTATTACACACAGGAAAAAACGACAAGAAAATGCCGTGAAGGTTGTTAACCAGTTTGATGAAAACATTTCAAATTGTATATAAAACCAGCACATTGCACCCTATGAATGCACTAATGTACACAGCTATGATTTAATAAAAAAAGAAGAAAAATACAAGCTTGAAAATGCAAACACAAGAGAAGCTGAGGGAGCGCTGGGCTGACTCGGGGCTCAGCGTCCAGTCATCTTCCCTGCTGGTCCATGGCCCAGGAGCACCAGGCTCCTTGCTCCAGGACTCTGCTGTAAGCTGCAGGCTCCTTGCTCCAGGACTCCAGTCCTGCTGTAAGCTGCAGGACTCGAAGACACCACACCCCTTCCCATCTAACTTCTTCTATAATCGAACCATAAAAAAAAAAGACAAAACATTTCCCTAGTTGGGTCTCCCTAGTGATTCTGATGAGAAGCTGACAGTGCCCTTTGTCAGAGGCAGTGCCTGGTACTCTAAGGACGGGCACCTGCCACTCTCTGAGGGTTTACTAGTATGCCATATACCTTCCTAATCATTGGTAAAACAAAGCATCTTACATATTCTTGCAACAACATGGTAATGTGAGAACGGTAGATTGCCTCCTTTTTATAAATGATGAAGCAAATTCAGAAACATTTCCTTTGCCCAAAGACACAGTGAGAACGTGAGCACAGTATAAAATGAACCTGACATCCCTGACTCTAATGCCTGCATTTTTTTTTTTTGAGACAGAGTCTCACTATGTTACCCTCAGTAGAGTGCCATGGTATCACAGTTCACAGCCACCTCAAACTCTCGGGCTTAAGCAATTGTCTTGCCTTAGCCTCCTGAGTAGGTGGGGCTACAGGCACCCACCATAACACCCAGCTATTTTTAGAGACAAGATCTCACTCTGACTCAGGCTGGTCTTGAACTTGTGAGCTCAGGCAATCCACCTGCCTTAGCCTGCTAGAGTGCTGGGATTACAAGCGTGAGCCACCGTGCCCGGCCAAGGCTTACAGTCCTAATCACTTTCCTTTTTTGCCTCCTTTCCCATTTCTAGCTCATGGACACCATGACTAAACTGTCACAGACCAGAGATGCCCAGAAAGATGAGCAGTAGTTAAACTCGGAGGCTCATAGCCTCAGTGGGATTGAAACTCAGAGCCTTCACAGAGCAGAGGGATAGGAGCTGGAAATAATCTAGTGGCTAGAGGACAATGGGCTGAAAGCCAGGGCCAGAAGGTCATAGAATCCTCCATACAGCTTTCCGTGTTGGCTGTGTCAAGGTTGTTGCTTCATTTTGTTGTCTTTTCTAATTTGTTTACTTAAAAAAAAGGTCATTCAAACTCAAAGTCTGCTTAGTGGTGACATACTGATTTTTAGCAGAATTTCCAACTGGATTGACTGAAGCTTGAGAAGGTCAGTGACAATGACTCAGGGGCTCTGGCCATGCTGGAGTGGGGCCCGTGTCTGGCTCTCCCTTCACCCATCGCTCTGGCTGTCTGTTCAGTTTGATATTGTGATTCACCAGACAAAACTTCCTGCAAGCTGAAGGACTCAAAGACTCAACACCCCTTCCCATCTAACTTCTTCTATAATCAAACCATAATAGAAATTTCAATGAAACATAATTCGCTGGGAAGGAAATACACTGTATTTTATGTAAGAGAAATATCATGAATTAAAGTTATTTTAAAAGGGTGCCATGATTTTGACAGGTAACTGTTATTAAGGAAACAGAAATCAGTTTTTTGCTTACATGGAGGTTGGTTCTAAAGGATATCTCTTGTTTTGGTTACTACTTCTTTGATTACTGAATATTGATTGTCCTTTGAGAGATGGCCATTCTGCCTCTCTGCATTCTCATGTGGCTTTTGTAGATCTTGCCTAATTTTGGCAGCTTAGACACATCACCCACCTTGACCAATCCACATTTTCTACTTTATTATTCATAGTGATGGTTTCAAAATGGGGATATGACCCACCTGAGGCGAATAGATGCGTTTTTAAGACTTTTGCTGAAAGTTATGGAACACAGTGTCGTGATAGGATGGTAACATGAATCCTGGAGCAGTCAGTCCCCATCTTACCAACACAGGGGAAGAGACTTGCCCAAGAAGAATCCAACTCACACAGACACATGCACAGAGAACCAGGTAAAAAGGAGAAAAATCCCTATGATGCTATTGGTACCCAGAGATTTAGCTGAAATTGTATCCAACCCCAGGTCTCTTAAGAAGATAAGAAAAACAAAAGCAAAATAAAAATCATTATTTTCATCTTGGGCTTGGGTAAAGAGGGAATCTGTTCACTTATAAGTAGAAGAATTCTGATTAATAACTCCAAAAATAATTTTAGATTTTATTCTTTTTAAGTATTTCTGGATGAAATACTTATGATTATTTCTTTTCTTGCCGTAATAAATACTGGTATCATAAACTTTCCTTACCAAGTTAGGATGTTACACAGGATAAAATCTTACATCTCATCATTACAGACACAGGAGGAGAAAGAGGAGGTTGGTTCTAATCTTTTATTATTTTTTTTAAGCTCTGAAGCAGCCCTGGAAGTAAGAAAATTTGAAATAAATAACAGACGTCTATTTTAGTTTCTAGTCACTTTCATTTTCTTTAAAAATCAAAGGAGGTGAAAAATGGTTATACATATACATATAATTGATGAATGACTTTTCTGACTAATAAGGACAGAGGTAATTTTGTTAAGAGTTCCCGAAAGCCTGTCTTCTAGTCCAGCAAACTAGTTTACAATGAACCTGTTCTCTCCTGTGAGCAATGTGACCCCTCTCACGCCTCGACTTCCTAAAAGCCAGATGGACCAGCGTCACATCTAATTTAGTGGAAAAAGTAATTGAAAGAATACCTAGCACCAGCCAGTCACCTGGGGTCATGGAAAAGGATCTGTAATTGGTTTTCTGTAGTCTAAGCAAGCCAACAATGGAAGGCCAGATGATCAACAAGGCAAAAAGAAGAAAGAAGTTGTCGGAGATGATCATTTGGGTGTTTGATCATTTAAAGGTTATGGAAACACAGACTCCTCACTAAATCTCCACGGCCTTGGGGGCCATCTGCCAGAGCCTGCCTTCTACTTTCTCCTACTCCATTTTTCAGCAGCCGGGATGAAATCTTAAAACCAAATCAAGTCACATCAAAGTCATGACATGCCCCTGTTAAAAAAAAACCCACTATGCTTAAGATAAATCCTTCACCGAGCCTGTTAGATCACTCATGTTCTGACACGTGCTGGCTCATCCTCTCCATCTCTGTAGACGGCCCGCAGGGCTTTATCTTCTGACTTTCCTTATTTCCTAACACAGCAAATTCCTTCCAACCTAAGGCCTTTTTTTAAACCTGTTGTTTCCTCAGTCTTCAATTCTCGGTAACCACATTCACCTAGGTAAATCCAACTCTTCCTATAAATCTCTGCTTACCTTCAATCTACTTAGAAATTTACGCTGGCATTTCTAAAACAAGTTAGACTTCTCTCATAGTCTAATAACACTATTTTTCTCTTCATGAAATGCCCTGTAATATTTGATTATATAGTTAATATATGAATTCTCTTTATTTTTCCACTAGTCTTTAAGCTGTGAGGTTGGGGGCCATGTTTGTTTTCTAACAAGCTATAGTACTGACACGCAGTGTGTGTTGAACAAACATGTTCAAAGAATTAGCCAGTGACTGGGAATACCTAGAGAAGTGAAATAACTTGCCCTTAGAGCTAAATGATTTTTAGATGTTTCTATATTTCTGGACCTTTAGGGTCCTACTTGGTTGGGTCTGTTATAACAAGATACCAGAGATTGTCATTTATAAGTTGGTTATAACAAAAGGAATTTATTTCTCATTGTTCTGAAGGCTGCAGAAGTTCAAAATCAAGGCAATTGTAGATTTGGTGCCTGATGGGGACCCCTACTTCCTGGTTCATAGATGGTCACCTTCTTGCTGAATCCTCTCTTGATAGAAGAGGTAGAGGGAGCTCTCTGGGGTTACTTTTCTAAGGGCGCTAATCTTATTCATGAGGGTTTCATCCCCATGATCACTTCCCAAAGGCCCCACCTCCAAATACCATCACTTTGAGGGTAAGGTTTCCACATGTGAATTTGGGGGGTGTACAGACATTCAGACATTTGCTTATAACTATAAAGAGGTATGGGTGTATGTAGATGTGTGTGTGTGAATCATGGGTACTTAAATACACTGTAAGGTGTTTTCAATGTTCTGCTCATATTAAATATTTGGCTTGTAACATGTAACTTTAACTTGTAACATGTAACTTTGTGAAATGAAATATAAAACATAACTGAAAGTATCAGGAAGAACTGTGTGTAGACAGATATGTCATCTTGTGTACCAGTGTTTACTACAGACCCGCCTGTGTGTGCATCTATACACACATCTACACACGGGCCTGCCAAGACATGTGTGGGTACAGTGGGTGGTACGATGAAGTACATTTCCTGTTCTAAAGTGCAATAAAAATCCTGAAAAGCAAGACATTAGATGTGTCTTTCAATGATGGGGCCTCATCAGCATGTAGTTCTTTTTCAGTAGCTTTTGTTTCCTCCTCTAGTCCACCATCATGGTTTAAAAAAAAAAAAAAAGAAAAGAAAACCGTGGGCAGCGCCTGTGGCTCATAGGGGTAGGACACTGGCCTCATATGCTGAAGGTGGCGGGTTCAAACCCAGCCCTGGCCAAAAACTGCAAAAAAAAAAAAAAAAAAAAGAAAAGTTTGGTATCAAATCTTTATTTTGTGTCATTTGTTACCAAAGAAGGCAGAATAAACAGTTTTTTAGACTTTAAATAATCAAATTTCTGTGAGACTCAGTTTGTTAGATGAGAATCAGAGAATCCTCAAACGATTTTGTAAAACTAAATAAAATTGGATTTGGGGCTCTTTGAAGAGTGTGCCCATATCTGTCATACGCCTCTGTATTTTCAGAACCTAAAACAATGCCTGACACAAAACAAGCATTCAATAAATACTGGTTGGCTAAATAGATGTGTAATGATACTACATACACAAACGCACCCAATGTCTAATATATAATACTTACTAAAAATATGAGGAATGATTGAAACTTAATAGCAAGAAGTATTATTTTTAGATCAACTAATGAACATAGGAAATTAAGAAATAAGAATATTTATAGAAAAGAGAAGCACTGCTTACATCCTATGTGAAATTTCATAACGGAAGATGTATGGGTTTGAGGAAAACCAGGACACTCAAACCAATACTTGAATTCTCTCTGTAGATATTATTTAAAGAGATATATAAATAAGGATATGGATATTAAAAATCTCCAAAATAAATATTCTGGAGGGAAAAAAGTGTACGTTTGAATTTCTAAAGTTCCTTTCATGATTATAAACCCATAGAAAAATCCATAATTCAAAGCCCAAGTTACCAAATTCATCCAAAGGCTTGAAAGTTCTAAGCTTTCCAGTTGTTTTCTCCAAGAAATGTTATACCTATGTTCATACATGCACATGTACACACATATAATTTGTACATGTACAAACTATAAATATACATATATACATTATATATAGAATTTTTATTTTTAAATATAGTACATACACACACAGATATATTTTCTCTTGTACACACAACATATACACACTAGATATTTACTTTCCCTCAGGGAGAATTTGCCCATAGAGAAACTACTTCGTAGCTCCACAGAAAAAAAAATACAGACATGTAAGTACAGAAAACAGGTATTTCTTAGGGGAAGTTTTGCAGGACTCAAAAAGGAATTATAAATGAAAGAAGAACAAAACCTTGTCTTGAAAATCCATTAGGAACTGGCTCCTCTTTCCAAATAATCTTATGTTTTCATGGTCTTCAAAAGTCACTATTCTGGAATCTATCAGAGCTAAGTAAATTAACTGGACTCTTAGAAGAGGGTAATACATAATGGAAACAAGAAAAAATTAGTAGCGGTAGAGAAAGCATTTTTTAAGATGAAACTGGATTTAAATTCCAATTCTGACATTTATCATAAGTGAGATCTTAAGCAAAGCACTTAAGCTGGGCTGGTCTCCGGTCTCTCATCTCTAAATGGGACATTACGAGGTCTTTACATTAGACAAATGACAAGATCCCCTAGAGTTATAAGTTTAGCAGTGTACGTTTAGTGTGGGAGAATGCAGTATGTATTTGCTATTATTATTATTGTTACAGTTATGTATCACCACGATCCCCTTTCTCCTAATGTGTTTAATCTGAAGTTTTACCATATCAATTCAGTATTTTCTGAGGGGTACTGATATAAAAGGAAATTATATCAGCCCTTATTTATAAGCCCTTTTGTGACTTAGGCCGTGTCTGCTCAAGTACGACAAATGTGGGTGGGGGGGCGAGGATTGTCTTGAATGACTTCAATGTCGTAAACTAATGCAACTTATTCAAGGGATATGCTATCTTTCTTCCCCAATACTATATCGAAATCTCATGGACACTGGAGAATTCCAGTTAATTTCCCATTCATTCATAGTTTTGTTGGCTTTGATTCCTGACTCCACTGCTGTCTTACTGTGTGGCCATGTTCAGCTTCATTAAGGTCTCTGAGCCTCAAGACTTTCCACAGCAAAATAAGAATAATAGTAACATCTTCTTCATATGTTCCCAAAGCATACTTGGAGATACAGCTTTGAGGGTAGTTTATATGGAAAGAAATGGCAGCACCACTTGGGAAGTGGAAAGGTCATCCAGGGAAGGAGAGGCATCCAGTAGAGGGCGGCTGTACGGTTAAACTCACAACTACAGCTGGCAATAAAAGTTTAATCCACAGATGAGAAAGGGTACTGGTGCAACCTCATAGAGAAGAATCGTCCTCCTCAAGGAGACTTGTGTTGCAACTTATGAAAGTCAGTGGGTGAAGGCTGCTATGCAGGGCTGTTAAATCCCAGCCACATCTGGCCAGCTGTATGCTCATGTGGGCAGCCAGACTTTCTGCAGCTGGGTGTAGGGGTCAGGATCGGGTGAAGAGCCCCTTGGCACAGAGACTGCGGGAAACAACAAAAGATACAGGAGACACGGGCAGAACTGATAGCACCTATCACAGAGCAAACGTTTACTGAGGCTTTAGGGAGGAATCAATTAGATGACATGCAAGGTGTTTCTCATCCTGAGGAGGGTTAGCCCTCAAGAAATGTGCGTTTCATTAAGGCGGAAAAAAAGGAAAAGCTTGGTCTGAATTTTGCATTTAACACCAGTGTCCATTCTCCTGGAACCCCGGTGCCCAGGGAAAACAGTAAGAAACCTCAAGGATGTTCCAAACATTATCAACGACTGGATCTCCCAATATGTCACAAAATCAATGGGTGTCCCAACATGTAACAAAATCAAGGTTTAAAATATCACATGTTATGACTATATCTCTGCTAATTTTTCATGTCCAAACTTAATATTTTGGCTTCAGTGTATTGGAAGATCTACGCTCCAATTCCATTCAATGCTACCGGCATTTTTTGGGCATTTACGAGGCAGCCTGCTGGGTGTTAGGCATAGACGCATGAAGATGACCAATGCCCATGTTGCTGAAGAGTGTCTTTAAGGATGTCCATTCTTAGTCTTCCAGTATGATGGGTGATAATGCGTGCTATCTCCTCAGTTTGTTCTCCTTTCCAAAAAAACCCTGCCTTTTAGTAAATACCACTATGAAAGTTTAGACATATAACAGCATAGTGTTGAATAATGCTTACTTACTTGGATTTTAAGCAAACCCTTACCAGGGGGATGGGGTGGCCATAATCTCCTATACTGACCACTCATCACTGCTCCCCACCCCTATCTCCAAGCACAAAACTAAACATTCTGTGACCAAAG
Organism: Otolemur garnettii; assembly: GCF_000181295.1. Classification (NCBI taxonomy): domain Eukaryota; kingdom Metazoa; phylum Chordata; class Mammalia; order Primates; family Galagidae; genus Otolemur; species Otolemur garnettii. The sequence continues at coordinate 15,416,436 of NW_003852418.1, read as the reverse complement.
CTTATCTTCTCAACATCTTAAAATCCATCAAGAGACAGAGTGGGACAGTGCTGTAGCCACTTGGGAGGCGGAGGTGGGAGGACAGCTTAAACTCAGCCAGGGCAATGTAAGAGGCCCTGCCTTTCAAAAGAAAAGCTGTTTTAATTTTTAAAAAATCAAAAATGAGCAAAACTTTATGTAAGATGCTTGCAGGTTTGTATTTATCCGATTTTAAAAATAAGAAAACTTGATATTTGAATCCAATTCAACGAAGAAAGTGAACATCAATAGATGATTTTGTCCATTTTCTTGATTACTCAAATAATTCTATATATTCCTGTTACTAGAATTTTTAAGCATTTATTTAAAAACAAAATCGATATAAAATGATTTTTTAACCAAGTCCTGTGCACTAAGGGTTTCAATATGGGGGCTAGCCCCCATGGTTCAAAGAATAAAAATAATGAGGATGGTAAAAAGCACGTGGTTAAATATATCCTTTGCTTCGAGGAAGGATCTCAAATCAAGACAGTTTTCCCTCAATTGTCTTAAGAAACTGGAGAAGTCCAAACAGGAGGAAGCATGTTCAGATCCAGATGAGAAAGGCTCGTATTTCAAATACTTCACTCACTTTTCTTCCAAGATTGCAGGAGCTACAGCAGGGCTGTGTTCTTGAGAGGAAACCTGGGAGGGCTGATACTTTAGAAATAGACTCAACAGTTATTAGTTCATCTTATCAACAAAACTGCTTGAGAGATCCAAATGTTTGGCCCTCTCTTTGTCTATAAAATGCCCAGCATGTCTGGCCTTTATTTTTACTGAAATGATCCATTGTTTTCATGTTTGTGTTTTCCATAGCCCTTTGCAAGGCTTGGCCCTCTTTGGGAAAAGCCAGGAGGAAGAAAGAGAATAAATTAAAGTAGAAATGGCCACAGTGCATGGGGCTCAGGCAGACGTAAAAAGCCATAAAAAAGACAGAAGCTCGCTCTCTTCCATGGCAAGTTTCCCCCCTCCCAAATAATAAAGTCTTCAGCTGCAATAGAGGAAGCCACGAGTCTGAGCAAACTCTTGGGTTTACAACTAAACCCATCCTGTCATTCTGTGTCCTCCATCCAAATGTCCAACCTTCTTCCAACCTTCCTCTCCAAGGTAATCTTAGCTGGAATTCCCATTTCTTTATGGAATTACAATCCATCTAGTGTGCAGGCACCTTTCTTGTGATCACATTGGTGTAAAGGAAGGGGCGGCAGCAGCCCGTGATTGGCAAGTGGGGAGGGGGTGGCTGCACCATTTAAGCTCAACTGGTCCTTTCTGCCCCTTGGTTGAGCGACTCTCTTACCACCATAAAACTATAACAACTCTACAAGTTCTTCTTTTTTTTTCATCCTGCTTATTTTTCCTCTCAGTGTCCAAGCCACATGTATCCTTACTAATTTCCTGATTTTTATTTCAATTAATTAATATGTAAAAATCCCTAAGCACATTTAATCTCATAATTATAAAATCTCACAATTTACTAAATCTTTTACCAAACAATGACTGTATTGCCAACCTTACATGAGGGAACCGTTCTAAGAGCACCCATGTATTCAAACAATTACGCCTCACAAAACCCCCATGGGGTCATCACCGATATTATTCTCATCTTATTGAAGAGCATACAGAGGGATAAAGAGGTTAAGTAACTCTCAGCTAGTAAGCTTTGGCGTTTGAAGGCAGACGCAGGGGCTCTAAGGCGAAATCCGCACCGATAATTATCGTATTTACACTCCGTGTATTAAATCTCTTCATTTTAATACAAACTAAATTCCAAACAGCCTTGTTTAACAACCAATAGGGTGATTGAGAATTCAATGGAAGCAAGACCTCTAATACATTTAGATGACCTAAAGAACCAAAGGTGTGCATGGTGATGTCTAGACAGGGGGATGGGGTGGCCATAATCTCCTACACTGACCACTCATCACTGCTCCCCACCCCTATCTCCATGCAACCACCCTTTCCCAGGAAACTCTCAAAGGTGCATTTCCAACAGCCCCTGAGGAACAGCCAGAAGGTCATCTGACCTCATTCCCCCAAGATAATCACAGATCCAAGTTAGACCCATCACAGTCTCTATCTCGGAGACTTTGGACTTGAACTTAAGAAATTCACTTGAGCTCTAAACTTGAAATAGATTTATGGGTGGATTGGGGTGGTCATTTTTATTTTTTTTTCCTGCTTACATTTTAAAATTTATTTTAATAGACAAAAGTTGCATACACTTATGGTATACAATGTGATATTTTGAGATAGATACCCATTGTGGAATAGATACATCAAGGAAGTTAACGTACAGGTTACCTTTTACGTGATGAGAAATACTTCTGTGGGAGAACATTTAAAATCTACTCTCTCAGCAATTTTCAAATACACAACATCCTATTATTATTAACTATGGACACCATGAGATAGAATAGATCTCTGGAACTTATTCCTTTTATCCAACTGAAACCTTACATCTTTTGACCAGTATCTTAACTCTCCCACCCTTACTCTCCCCCATCTCTGGTAACTACAACTCTCTACTCTGCTTCTGGGAGTTTGACATTGTTCCAGATTTCACATGAGTGAGAACTTGTGATACTTTTTTTCTGTGGCTGGCTTACCTAACATAATGTCCCCTGGGTTCATGCGTATTATTGCAAATGACAGGAATACCTTCTTTAGGGTCATATAGTAGTTCTATGTTTTAATTTTTCAAAGAACTTCCACACTGTTTTTCCTAACAGCTTTACTGATTTAGATTCAGGGTGGCCATTTTCTGACATGTGACAGAAAAACACAGAGAAGAATAAATTACGTCGGCAGAAAGAAATGGAGCTACGGCCCCATTCGCCCATCTGGCAATGAAGAGAATAACATAAACATTTAAATTCATAACATCCAGTTCTAGTTCCCCAAACCTGTGTGTATTTCCTGATCTCGAGTTCTTAGGACATCTTGATTCTCCAAATTACGCGCCCACACAGAGACACACACACACTTTTATAAAACTTCTAAGTTTTAATTTTTGTTCTTTGACATCAAAAATGACTAGAAAGAAGAATGAAAGTTGCTATAATGAAAAGTAGCAGCAACGCCAAGCTCTCGGTGGAACCTACACACACAAACAAAATGCTAACATTTCTGTGCTATTAGTTCAGTCAACAAAGATGATGCATTTTAAAAAAAAAATCAGACACCCTGTAATTTACTGTTCCCTGGGTTGGCCAAATAACCTGTTGACCTTTCTTTCATAAAAATAGATAAATGCTCATCTTTTGCGTGCACTGGTGTGCTGGGCAGAGGTCTTCGGGATGGCTTCAGAATCATACATTAGGACTAAGACATAATAGGTGTCTAGGAGACCGTGTCAGGGTTAGAAAATTCATTCAATAGTCAGAAATCTGAACTCAGGCGTCCACGTTAGCCCCAAGATTCCTACCAGCCAACCCCCTTTGAGATCCCTCCAGCATCTGGTTTATAAGGTGCCACACTCGGGTCTCCAAGGGACACCTCAGGAGAAACATGGTCTCCCTAGCTCAAGACGCAAACTTGTGTTAGGAGCCTCATGTAGTTCTTTCAGTCATTAAATGGTTTACATCACTGTTTCGAATAATTATTTCTACACAGTGTGCTAATAAAACGTGGGGTGACTTGTATAGTGTTGTGCATATGCTTCTTTGGGGTCAGACGGATGAGATCCTGACCGTGCTGCCCCCAGGAGCTGGTCACCCTCAGCATGTTGCTCAACTACCGTGAGCCTCAGTCTCCCAGCTGTGAAATGAGCACAACTATAGCAGCTCCTCTGAGGGGTCTCTGTAACGATTAAATGAGATGATGCTTTTAAAGTTCCGGGAGAAACTCCTCGCACAGGGTAGGTACTCCACGATGTGACCCACAGTCCCATCTGCCCTGCTAACACGTCTCCACTTCTTCTCTTTGCAGTTTATCAAGTTCAGGTACTAAAAGTTGCTTCTCTCCTACCGCTAACCAGTTTGCATCCATCTATCGCTTCTGACCTATTTGATAGTTATAATCCCGTCTTTTCTCCTGCTCCACATTTAAGACGAAAGCTTCCTTTTTTGAGTTCCCTTTTCCTACAGATTCTACTTCCTACCCCCTCAGATCCTAGATTTCTAGCAATATGGGGGTCACAAAATGAAGAAATCCTTGAGAACTCACGTGGAAGGAAGAAGGTTTTCTTTTTTCTGTACCCTGTTGAGAATCCTTCTTTCCATCACATAAGCTGGTGGCCCCTGGGCTCATCTCAAAAGCAAACTTGTCTGATTAGATTAATACACCAACATTCTGAGGTGAGAGGTCAGACACCTGAACCCACCTGGCCATATAAAAGGCGGTGTTAACACACGGTCTGGGTTGGGAAGCCTGAACCCACGTCACTGTATAAAAGGCAGTGTTAACACCTGGTCTGGGTTGGGAAGCCTGAACTCACCTGGCCATATA
>NW_003852418.1:15395720-15411949 GCF_000181295.1 Otolemur garnettii | reverse complement strand
GCAGTGTTAACATGTGGTCTGGGTTGGGAAGCCTGAACCCACGTCACTGTATAAAAGGCAGTGTTAACACCTGGTCTGGGTTGGGAAGCCTGAACCCACGTCACTGTATAAAAGGCAGTGTTAACACCTGGTCTGGGTTGGGAAGTCTGAACCCACATCACTATATAAAAGGCAGTGTTAACACCTGGTCTGGGTTGTCCTTAGCACCTAACACCAACCTTAGGGCAGGAACTCTCAGAGTGGAGAAAACACATAATTTTAGAGACTGTAACCTCCAGATATTGTTGGCTGTGTTCACATTTTATGTTACAAAAATGCATTTTCATATGTGATTCACTCATAACCTGTGGTTAATTCTACAGTTCCAATTTGTATTCTGAAAACCAGGTTGGGGGGTGGGGTATCATATGGCTGTCACAGGAAGGCATTTTGCTGTTTTAATCTCCAATGTTCTCCCTAATTAATATGAAATGCTTGGTAGGTAAGAGGATATTTTCTGTACCAAGTCAGTGATAATCATTTCAGACATCTATTCTGAAGTGTGTCTGCTTTAACTCTTGTGAATCTACTGTTTGCTTTTTCTTCCCACATCGCTGTAAAAAAAATAAAAAAATAAAAAAAATAAAAATTATTTCTTGGGTTTGGTACAGGAAAGTATGTATAAGCTTTACTGCTTGTAAGTGAAATAAAAATTAATCCCTTCTCCTTGAAACCAGTTTCCACCATGCAGTGTTCATGTACCTACAACTGTTTAATCACCGGAACCTTTTGAAAAGTGGAGTATTATACCAAGGAACCAAGAGTAGGTAAGGGAACAGTACAATAATCACATCTCAGAAAAAAAAAATCAAACACCCAGTAATTTACCCACATCCCTCACTTCTCTTTCCATCTGGACATAAATATAAGAGGGCTACAATCCATTACCGTTGAGAAGCAGTTAATGTTTACACAGAAAAATAAATAAATGTACATCTGTGTCTAGGAACCAGGTAGTGCTGTCGTCCTTGCTAATGTCAATCTTTTAAGAAATAGTAGGTTTGATATTTCATCTAATTAAACAGAGCAAGTCTAAGGTGCCACTTAGAGGATTCACTGAAGGTCACAGTGAAGGGGTGGTGACAAGCTTTGTAATGAACGACGGCTGAAAGCCATGACCAAATCTTGCCTGGAAATGTTATAGAAGAAGAGGAATTCTATCTCAGATAGGAAGAGAACGAAAGTGAATGACGAAGACAGTCATCGTTATTTCCGTGGTTGTTGCTGCTGAGTCGGATGGGCTGAGATTTTTAAAGTGGTTTTAGCCAGAGACCACTGAGGATGTCACAGTTATTTTTAATCCCAGTCAATCCTTTCATGGTGCATGAGAAGGAAAGTTCTTGAAGTAGCAATCCTGCGAGCTTTGTTCCCCATCACTGTAGATGCCTCGGGAAAATGAAGTGACCTGATCTAACCACCTTGAACACACGCTAGTAACAAACCAATGGGCAAAGTCACTAGTGGTACCATTAGTCTGTAAGATGATTTCAGTAGCATGAACCTGGCCTATGTGGGGTTATTTGTGGCAAACACATTTGGAATCTATAACTTTATGGCACGCAGCTCCTGGGAAAATAGTACAGAAGTTATATGAGTGTATAAAATGGAGATGTCTGTGTAAGTTGTGTACATAAAAATTATTCCTCCCTATACCTGTTCTGTTGGAACATGTCCAAGTACAGTGAGAAAGGACTTGGGAGCTCTCTTGACGGCCCTCAGTTTCTGTTTCAATATTATCTATCTCACAGGGAAAGCTTGATGGTACTGGGTACTATGGTCTGAATGTCAGGGTCTGTCCAAAATTTGTATGTTGAAACTTAATTGCCGATGTAATGGCATTAAGAAATGAAGCCTTTGGATCAACATCTGTGGCTCAAGCAGCTAAGGCACCAACCACATACACTGGAGCTGGTGGGGTCGAATCCAGCCCGGGGCCCACCAAACCACAATGACAGCTGCAACCAAAAAATAGCTGGGCATTGTGACGGGCACCTGTAGTCCCCGCTACTTGGGAGGCAGAGACAGGAGAATTGCTTGAGCCCAGGAGTTGGAGGTTGCTGTAAGCTGTGATGCCACAGCACTCTACCCAGGGCGACAGCTTGAGGCTCTGTCTCAAAAAAAAAAAAAAAAAAGAAATGAAGCCTTTGGGAGGGATTAAGTCATTAATGATGACTGAGTCATAAAGTCAGATTAGTGATCTTATAAAGGAGGTGAAAGAAGGTGGTTCACCTGTTCTGCCATGGGAGGACCTGATAGGACACATCCTCTACGAAGCAAGGAGCAAGGCTTCATCAGACTCCAAACCTGCCGGCAACTTGATCTTGGAATTCCCGGCCTTCCTGACTATGAAGTATAAATTCCTATTATTTATAAGTTACCCAGTGAAAGGGATATTGTCATAGCAGCCTGAACAGACTGAGGCACTGGATAAGAGCCTTGCTCCTGTCAGTCTCCCTTAAATTGATCCATGATGAAATATACCAAGCAACAGCTTAGGGATTTTTATTGGCATAAATGCAATTAATTCACTTCAGTTAGTCATATGTGTTACTTTACATTTAAACAAAATGAAGCTGAGATTGAAGTTTTGTAATTATGCAACAGTCTATGTACTGAAATGCCCTTTGTTAAAAGTACACCCACGCGTTTACTTAGTACAAGCTTAGAAAATAATCTGGAAGATTCTATACCTTAAACTATAGTGGCAGTGGTCTTTGTAGATTGCAATTCAGTGGAAGAGATTCAAGAATTGTTTCCTTCTATACACTTTTCAAATGTAATCATGTATTATGAAAACAAAATCTAATAAAGACACAAAGGTTTGGGTCGGCACTTGTAGCTCATTGGGTAGGGCACCAGCCACATACACAGAGGCTGCTGGGTTCAAACCCAGCCCGGGCCTGCTAAACAACAATGACAACTACAAAAAAAAAAAAAAAAAATAGCCAGGCATTGTGGTGGCACCTATATTCCCAGCTACTTAGGAGGCTAAGGCAAGAGAATCGCTTAAGCCCAAGAGTTTGAGGTTGCTGTGAGCCATGACGCCACAGAATTAAGTTACCAAGGGCAACCTAGTGAGACTGTCTCAAAAAAAATAATAATAAAAGTTAAGTGTTGAGTATTTTACATGCAATGAAATGACTTTGAAGAGTGTGACATATTCACACTGGCCCTCCTCCCCTCAGCATTGTCACAATCCTCGCCATCCCGTTTGTCTGTTTTCTGTTGCAGGCCCAGTACTATCGAGTAAATCCTGGATTCCACAGCTCAGCAGCTCCACATGCTAACAGGTTTTTAATTTTCTTTGCAAACTCTAGAGAGTTTTCCTTCAATTAACTCATTAAGAAACGCCAGAGCGAGGTAGTCATTACATTTGTTACAAAAGTGAAAAACCGGGACTCTAATGAATGTTTGATGTTTCCAAATGAGTACAGAAGTGGACGAAAAATTATAGACCAATAATTCCATTCTTACAGCCATGCCCTGGAGAAGCTCTCACACGTTCACATAAGGAGATCAACACGGCCATATACGCTGTATCGCTCCTTGTACGAATTCCTACCCATAAATTCGACTCAAAAACAAACCTACAGAATCTATCTTGTCAGTAGCCCAGGGACTGCCTGTAAGGTCAATCCTCAGGAGATTTGTAGTAAAGAGAGCATCTACCACACAGAAGAAACAAAATTACCTTATCCTGATGAATAAATGCAATTGAAGATCTCAAATTTCTTAATCTCTTAACATTTTTTGGGTAACACCAATAGGTTGCTTGTTCCTTTGACTTGAGCTGGAAAGCTATGAATCCTTTCTGAAAACAAGCTCAGGTTCTTCCTAAGGCAGAGCTAAGATCCAGATGACCTTTCTCCTAGCCCTGGGCTTCGGCAGGCTGAGCGTATAGAAAATCAAAAGCGGAAGAGAAAATCTAACCCGACAGTTCCTCCACGCAGAACGCTGAGAGGGACGGGGAGCTGCTTTTTCAACTGTTCAGAGCTCCCGGATTTCAAATGTCCAGATCCGTGCAAGGAAGTCCCATTCGACACTTGGCTGGACACAGTCCTCTGGGTTAAAGGAAGCTTCCAGAGAAAGACCAGCAGAGTCAGAGCCTTTATGCCAAGATTCAAGATACCAGGGTGAAAAGAACCATCTGTACCTCTTTATTGAACTGGGGGAAAGTGGCAGAAGGAGGAATGGCAGCTACATCTGTTGCCTAGAATTTATTAAGCCGGCGTACAGATATATAGAGCCGTAGAGGATTTTTTTCCTTATGACTGACACTCGCTATAATGATATCCTACATTTAATAGAACACAATAGCAGTGTTCGCACACACCAGGAATAAGTTTCATGTACCAGACAAACTGCTGGTGGGGGTACGGGGAAAGAGAGACTCTAATCCTGGGAACTAGTATTCAGCAGCTCAGAAAGCTCCTAAAATAATTGAAACAAGATATTTTTATGTGGCTTGAAAGAAGTATTGAAAACACCATGCATTATTTATTTTTTAAATGGTGTAGTTTTTATTGTGTCAGCTAAAAACATTTTCTTCATACTGCTGATAAAACAACATGCTTCACAGCAAAAATAAAATAAAATAATCTTTCACAGAGTCAAAGACAGAAGAAAGAGAGAGGTCTGGTTATGGTGTGTGGGTTTCACATTTTCATCCAAGAATGGTACCTTTGAACAGAAACCAAATGCGAGAAATGGGAAAAACTCTTAACCATTTGCTTTGTGACTTTGAGATTCTGTGTTAACTGTTTGGGCCTTGAAAAATTCAAATGAATAATATCCTTAAAGGGGAAATTAAAAAGACTGATAAAAATCTTACTGTGAAAGTCAGGATGCTGATAGGAGAGACTATTTGGGATACCACTTGATTTCCTGAAAAAGGCTCAAAATAGCAGCAGCTTAACTGCTCAGAGAGAGTGAGATGAGAGACAGGTGTGGAGAAGGGAGGGAAGAGAGAGTATAAGAAATTGTCCCGTTTGAATATGGAGGCTGAGAAGTCCCATGATCTGCCCTCTGGGCGCTGGAGACCCAGAAGAATGCCTAGTTATAATTCAGTCTGAATCCAAAGGCCTAAGAACCAGCGGTGCTGATGGTGTAATTTCTAGACCAAGCCCAAGATGACATGAGTGTCTCACTCCAGCAGTGAGGCAGAAACAAGGGGTGAATCCCTCCTGGCCTCTCCCACCCTCTGGCCTATTCAGGCCCTCCAGAGTCTAATGATGACCACCCCCATGGGGTGGGGTATAAGCTTTACTAATCCACCAGTTCAAACACTGCTCTCTTCCAAAACACCCTCAGGGACACACCCAGAAATAATGTCATAAGGGGCAGGTGCAATGGCTCACACCTGTAATCCTAGCAATCTGGAGGCTAAGCCAGTGGATTGCCTGAGCTCAGGAGTTAAAACCAGCCTAAGCAAAGCGAGACCCCCCCCCCATTTCTACTAAAAATAAAAAGTATATATATAGCTGGGCATCAGCAGACACCTGTAGTCCCAGTTACTCAGGATCCTAAGGCAAGAGAATAACTTGAGCCCAATAGTTTGTGGTTGCTATGAGCTATATGACACCCCCAGCACTCTACCAAGGGCAACAAAGTAAAACTTTGTCTCAGGAAAAAAAGAAAGAGAGAAAGAGAGAAAGAGGGGTGGGAAGAGAGGGAGGGAGGGAGGGAGGGAAGGAGGGAGGGAAGGAGGGAAGGGAGGAAGGAAAGAAGGAAGAAAGGGAAGGAGGGAGGGAGGGGAGAGAGGGAAGGAATGAAGGATAATGTGACATGCCACATCAACCATCACAACAAGAAATAAAAATAGCAGAGTAACAGGCCAAGTTATTTGCATAATGGCAAACATTGAAAGGGGGCCGCATGAACAAAGAAAAGTCCAGGAACTCGGACTTACAGAGCCACATTCACTTATGTTTTAAAAGAACAACATCCAATTATCTGTCATGAGATCAGCTTTTCTTGTTTAAGTGCCATGTCCTTTGTTTAAGTGAAGGACCATTATCTAAAGTTATAAATCTGCCACACCTCTAAAGGTCCTTCATAAATTCAAGTATCACATGTACCACTTGGCCACACTTCCTCTGTCAACTGGAGTCTCTAAGGTTGTAAATCCATCTCCTGTCCCTCCTGGTTTCTCTCTCTGATGCCGGGAACAATACCCTGTAACCAGCAGAAATCAACAGGAAGGTTTTGGGCAACTCCATAATCCCCATCATGTTAGGTCTTAGGGATAATTCCTACCAGGGAAATACAATAAGAGAATAAAAGACCAGTTTCTTGCTTTTTTTTCTTTTTTTTTGCAAACCTCATTGCAGATATTTTATTTGAGATATGGGTAAATATTCAGCCAAGTTGGACTTAATGAGACTTAATGAATCTTTTTTCGGATAACTGCCTTCCAAGATGTTTTGTGTTATTTGTTCAACTCTTTCTGGTCGAAATATGTTTCTTAAAATCAAGCTCACATAGTTCCTGTCAAAGGAACATAGAACGAAAACAAAATAGCATTCTCTAATCACTTCATTAACATGCACAAAAATAAACTATACTGCTTCAATGCAAGGATTTCATAATCCTTTTTTTTTTTTTTTTTGGAGACTGGGTCTCATACTCCATAGCCCAAGGTAGGATTCAGCAGTGTCCTTCCAGCAATCCTCCTGCCTCAGCCTCCCAAGTTGCTGCCACTTCAGGCACACATAGCCACACCCCATTAATTTTTCTAATTTTGGTAGAGACAAGGTCTCACTCTCACTCAGGCCGGTCTCAAACTCCTTGAGTAAACCTCCTACCTCAGCCCCCCAGAGTGCCAGGATTGCAGGTGTGAGCCACCACACCTGGCCACTCCTCTTCTGTTAATACAGCTTCTAATCTGATTTTTAAAAGAATGAAATTTAAGGGCTGATTTTAGTAAAGCAAATTACTAGAAATCAAAGTGGTAACAAGACTCCCAAAGTCATTACAGAAACCATATGCCCATATATTTAAGTTACCCCAAAATTAATAGAAGTGAGTCTAGTCACTTCTATTACTCAAGAAAATGCTGTATTAATTTTCCTGGGCTGCCATAACAAAATGTCATGGACTGGGTGGCTTAAAGAACAGAAATTTACCTTCTCACATTTCTTGAGGCTGGGAGTTCAAGACCAAGATGTCTGCAGGCCTGACCTGCTCTGAGTCTCTCTCCTGGGAGTACAGGTAGCTGACCCTTTACTGTGCACTCCCATGGTCTGTCCTCTGTGACCACATCTGTCTGATGTCTCTGTGTCCAAATTTCCTCTATCATAAGGACACCAGTCAGTATAGGTGCCTGAACTAAGGGCTTTATTTCAACTTAGTAACCTCTATCTCTAGTATAACTGTATTTTAAAGTACTTAAGAGTTAGGGCTCCATGACTCAGCACCTGTAGCTCAAAGGCTAGAGCGCCAGCCACATACACCAGGGCTGGTGTGTTCGAACCCAGCCCAGACCTGCTAAACAATGACAACTACAACCAAAAAATAGCTGATGACTGTGGCAGGCACCTATAGTCCCAGCTGTTTGGAAGGCTGAGGGAAGAGAATCACGTAAGCCCAAGAGTTTGAGGTTACTGTGAGCTGTGAGGCCCCAGCACTCTACCAAGGGTGACATGGTGAGACTCTGTCTCAAAAAAAAAGGAAAAAAAAGAGTTAGCACTCCAACATATTAGAAGGACACAATTTAGCTCAAAACATACAGATGCAATATAAGCAGTAAACACATCTTGTTGGCCTCATGTTCTCCAGCCAGAGAGTGGAATTCTGTCTGGAATCTAACCCTTTTCCACTTTGGGTCTGCCTGAGTTGAGAAGAGATCGAGCCTGCCTTCTGCATCAGGGTCCAGAACTAATCTAATCAGCATGGATTTCAGGACTGGATGGGGAGGGGGCTCTCTGCTTCTGGCTTGATCCGTGTTTTCAACTTTTTTTATCTCATGGCACACTTGAACTTATAGTTAAACTTCCACGGCACACTGAAATTATGTTAACCAAAAGCAAAGAGTAAAAATAAAGAATATACTTATTGTGCTTTGAAGTTCTTTCAAAAGTAATTTAATTAATGATGTTTAAAATTTTGCACGGCATGCCTAGGATCCTCTCGTGGCACACCCTTGAAAGTCACTGGGCTGGATTTTTTGAGGTTGTGCTACAGCCAACTTTCCATCAGAGGAGGAAGTGTAGAAGCAGGTGGGGAAGAGGCAGGGCGCACCTCCTGGTTCCTAACCATTCACCGTCCCACGGAAGGAAGCAACAAGATTGGACAGAAAGTTCTGTGGACATCAGTGAACCTTAATCCAGCCACGTGTCTAGAACCATCACAGTTCTCAGACTGTTCCCCTGTGTTTTCTAAAGTGAATTTCAGTTGGTTCCTTTCTCTTGGATCTGAAAAAGTCCTAACAAATCTAGTAATATCCCACATTATGTTAAAACTTCTTCCAGTTTTATACGGTTGTTTCTTTTCTTAGAAACAAGAAGAAAAAAAAAAATGACGTGTGTGTCACAGATAAGTTTAGGGGTAAGAAGGGCCGCAAAGGTTCACTGGAGAGGTCGCCTTGACTGCTCTGAAGCTGTGGGAGAACGAGAGTCCCACCTTTCTACTAAGGAGCAAGCAATCCATTCTCCGAAATCTAGGGCAGCCTTGCCTTACGACTTTAAGACGTGCTGAGGACCACTTTGCCTGATTCAAACGGTCCTCACTTGTCCCCTCCAATGGTCAGCGCTTCTCTACTCTTCCCTAAAGAAGATTACATAATTCGAGTAAGTCACAGTTTTCTACATAATATAGCCACAAGTCATTCTCTCACCCAAGGTCAACAAAATGTTGACAAAGGGCTGGCTTCAAACATACTGAAGCCGCCATTCCAGAAACCCCAAAATCAAGGATCTCTTCCTTAAAAACAAATATGCAAATAGTACATACATTCCTGGGCTGTTGCTTTGGGAACTTAATGAAGATGAATGTCATCAGCTTCTCAGAGTTGCACTTCATGGGCAGAACAAGCCATTCTTGTGTAAACCAAGCCCCAGTGTGCATTAGGTGGGGTGTTTATGATGTATCACAATCTAGTCGGGATGCCGCCTGGGCACGGCCAGGGTCTCTAAGAGAAGAAACCTCAGGGCAGTTGGCTTCCACAGCCTTCAAACACAAAATAAAACAATGAAGTCCTAGAGCCTCTGCATAATGTATGTGCATCAGAGAAAAAACACCCCCATTAAACCGCAGCCTTTCAGAACATGATGTCACGAGTCAGAGCCCATTAGAGGAGGCAGGAGATGAATGTTTGCTCCAGGCAGCTGGAAGGAGTCAAAAAGAAAATACGCCGTAAATCTTTCTGCTGCGTGCCTGAATTGTAAACCATGACTTTCACCATCACCCAGCAGTCTCCCAGTAAATAATTTCTTCCCAACAAAGAGATTCCAAGTAGTCAGTAAATATAGAATACGGATAGTCTGATTAGCTGAAGGAGACTTGTGCATGTGATACACTTTATCCCCCCATTGGAATTTGGGGACTGGATTTTGAAGATGGAGACATCTAGGGAGAAAAGAGGAAGGACTCCAAGTCTGCATCAGCCAAAGGGGAGAAGTTGAACTTGAGAAGTTGAACTTGACTCAGGTGAACAATCCCTCAGAACCCTCCCTTTCCTGTGAGTGGGAAGTGCTAGGAGTTGGAATGGCTGTGAGAAGAGGCCTACTGAAGGGTGAGACTTCGTAAAACTCCCAAGGTTTATCCAGCAAGGCTGGAAGTATTTTAAAAAGAGTAATACCAAACATGGACAAGCTAACACAATTTCCTGTGTGATATTTGATAAAAAGAGATACTTATGGGAGGGAGATTGTCAGGAAACAAAATAGCAATGATACAATATTTAAATCTGGTAATTTGGAAATCATCTTCATACTCTGGGTGGGAAGGAACCATCTTACCCAGGCACGAAAAACATTCTTCAAATTTCACATCAAGTCCCGCTGATTCCTAGTCGGTGTGGCATTAAGGAGGGTGTGCGGCTGTCTACGCTCAGGAACAGAGAGCACGGAGGAGAATGTGGGGAAGACGGCACACCCCCTCATCTCCAAATACAAACACATCTGTTAAGGAAACTGAAGGCCTTCTCTTCAGGAGAGGTTAGATGATTGGCACAACGTAGAAATCAAATTATTAGAAACTCCATTACACGATCCCACGTTTCTTAATATTCTGTCATCACATGCTACGGGTTGCTCAGCCCTGTTGCCTCTTCCATTGATGTTCTGGGCAAATTTAATATACAGTGGGTGAATCAGCTAAATATTTAAAACTACAAATGGCACCTTATGAAAAAAATTCTGAAGTTTTATGAAATTTATAAAAATTTCATGATTTATGAACACTTGACCCAATCAAGCTGTCAAAGACATAATCATCTCACTGGGCAAAATGGTTTCCAAGAACGTTTTTAAGTTGTCAGCCCTGATGAGGAAAATCTCAAACCACAGATGAACCCAAATCCTTACTTTATTTTGTAGCTTCCTAAATTGTAGCACAAGGTGTCAGAACGAGAAAACATGGCATGAGTCTTCACATACAAATGTCAAACCGTTGGTTAATTGTGAATTTGTAATCAACCAAAACTTCTTATTTTTTTTTCCAGGAAAATAACATACACACATACACACACACTCACACACAAACCCAAAAAGACAAAAACAGTTATGCTAAGTACTTTGTCTCTATACTTATCCATAAAGGGGTTTGTTGTAGGTTAATTAAACTTTGCTTTTTTATGTCTATTCCTGGTCTTTTTTGGTTATATCCATTAGCTCATCATCTGAGGCATTTTTTTTTTTTACTGTGAATGATTTGGAAGCTGCTATAGTTCAAATGTCCCCTCTAAAACGTATGTTCAAATTTAATTTAATTACCACTGTGACAGTATTAAGCGGGGGACCTCCAGGAGGTGATTAGGTCATGAGGGTTCCATGCCGGTATCTCGGGGTAGGCTCCTGATAGAAAGAATGACTTTGCCCTCCTCTCTCTCACACGTGTCCCGTTCTCTTCTCCCACGGGACAAAGTGGCACAAAGGCCCTCCCCAGTCGCCAGCTCCCTTGGTCTTGGGCTTTCCAGCCTCTAGAAATGTGAGAAATAAATTTCTTTTTCTTCTAGATTACACACTCTTTGGTAGTCTGTTATGCCAAACAGAATTTGTTTGCAAAACAAACTAAGATAGAAGTTCTTGTTGAACCTGGTCATTTGACAATTCGAGGAGTTTGGCTTTAGGATTCCCGTGAACGTTCAGGAAAAAGGCAATTTAGAATGCTGAGCTGGCATTGAGGCATCCAGTTTGATATTCAGTATCATAATAGGGTTTATCAGCCAGATACAGGCTCAGCAATTAATACAATTTGGCCATTGTTAAAATAACTATGACCCTACGTAATTATGTCATTTAGCTGATTTCCTTTTTACCCGAATTGTGTATGTTGAAAGATATTTGCCCAATGTTCTTTCCCTCTAATCTCAATATATCCAAATCCATGCCACTCATCCGTTTTAATAATGTGGGATCTGCCACTTTTTTTTTTAAGTTTGATATTTATTTTTGTTATTCACACTAGCAAGTAATCAATTCTCAGTGTCCCCTCTTGTTTAATAATGTGTTCTAATATATTCTAGTGATTGATCTCAAACGTTCCTGTCTATGGTTCCCAGAAGTGACAATTTACCATCTTTTAGGAAATTAGTACACACGTTCATCTCCAAATTTGATCCTTCACTCAGCCAACACCATCTGTTACAGATTGATGGTGCCTTAGTGCTATCTCCAAGCCTTTCACAGTATGCTAGTATATATCGTTTAATAGGGAAGCATTTCATCATGGCATTAAAAACGACTAAGTGATCGCTTATCTCGAGTTCTCAAACTATACCCACAGGACAGCTCTGGGGTCACAAAACAATTGCTTTATTTAACATTATTAAGTGGTGGAAAAAATAAAACGTAGAATAACATTGACCCATGAAAATGACATGCAATTCAAATTTCTGGGTCCATAAATTACGTGGTGCTGGAACAAAGCCACGTTCGTTCATTCACACGTCGGATTTGTCTGCTTTTCTGCCGCAGCTGCGGAGTTAAGTGGTTGCGGCAGAGATCGTAAGGCTCAGAAAGCCAAAAATATTTGTATTCTGGATCTTTACAGAAATACTTTGCCAGCACCTGACTTAGCTTAATGGGATAGATACAAGGTTAATTCACCCCTTAATGATGTTTGCTTGACACTTCCAGACTGGAGATCAGATTTCTTGGTAAAGAACATGGAAACAAAAATGAAGATTGAATCTCCGTACCGTCCTGTTTAACTTCTTATTATGCCCCCAAGGAGATAGGCTCCTTTTTTTCCAATTCATCTTCTTGTCTGACATATCACAACAAAGCACTTTCCCCTTTATATAATATTTCCGCAAGCCTTAATGCATTGTGACCTTATTCTTTCTAAAAATATTTCCATAGGTTTGTGACATTGTTTTTTTTATATCCGGCCTTCCTTATGCTCTTTCCTCTTCTCTTCTCTGCTCACGTTGGCAAATGCATCACACATCTACCTGCCTGGATGCGTTGAATACTTCAGATATGTCTTTCATTATATGACTGAATAACGAACATATTAAGTTTAAACTGATCACCTTTTTTAATATGTGTTTTAGAAACATTTTTCCAGGGACTTTACTATTTCTATTCTTTTTGTTAAAAAAAAAAAAAAAAAGACTGATTTTGTAAAGGTAAGAATAGGGATTGAAGCTGTGGGGCACCAGGCCCCAATTCTGTGATTTTTTTCTCCATAACAGACATCACTAATAGATGAATGCACTATTCACCTAGCCCCAGGCCCAAATGCCATCACAGACCTTTGGTTTAGTTGGAGATTAAGAGGCCACGCAGAGCCTGGAAGCGCTCTGGGCTTAGTCTCATAGTCTGAAAAGCAGAAATCTGCCTTTCAAAACTGACATCCAGCACTTTTCCTCCAGTAAGGAAATCGTATTATTTATTACAAATTCCAGGGTTTCTGAATCACGTGTCTGGTTTACTGTGGTTCTCTACCAAGAGATGAAAAACACAGAGGAAAACCCCTGCTTGGGGTTTGCTTTGTCATCTATGGAAATTTTAAACATCAAGATGTAATTTGTTAAAAATAGGATATCTATCTCTCCGTTTAACATGAAAAACCGTGTTCTGATAAGAGACTTCTCCCAGACGGCTTGTATCCATTCTAGTAAGGAAGAAAGGAGACAGGTGGGGAGAAATTGATGCAGTGACTCAAGTCATTCCTCAGCAAAGGAGTCGCCTCGCTGGCCGTCAGAGGGGTATCCCATCCGTCGGGAACAATATTCCAGAAAGAAGGAACGGCGACCCTGCTTTACCCCTGTACTAGATGTGTCTACCGTAAGCGGATCTGTAACGCAGCCACCAAAAGGCACATAAAGTGAAATCTTCATCTGTTACTTGAACATCACTATGTCCAACACTATTTGACCAAACTGTTCATTTCAACGTAACATTTTAGAATGCAAGTTTAAAAAACAACCAAGCCTGCCATCATTATGAACTGAGCTCCAAATGCCAAATCTTGGTGACAGCAATATTGAAATTGACTTCTAAGCCAAAGAATAACTTTAGAATCTCTGTTTGCTACCAGTGTTTTTTCAAGAATCCCATCTTCATTCCTTAGTACTAAGAAGACTCCTTTGATTGCATCAATTTCATTACTCCATATATCACTTTTTTTTTTTTTGCAGTTTTTGGCCAGGGCTGGGTTTGAACCCACCACCTCTGGCATATGGGACCAGCGCCCTACTCCTTTGAGCCACAGGCACTGCCCTCCATATAACATTTTTAAAAGAAAAATAAAATACTTGCAAAGCTTATGGGGGGGGGGCTTGTTTAGCTTCTCTGAAATATACCCTAACACGTGATGGCAGGGCTTTAGTTAAGGTTGTATCGTAAGGACAGGTAGCAACATTCCCTTCTGTGAAAATCATCAAGGAACCACAGGCAGGTTCGGAATTAGAAATGAAGGAAATCGTCATCCAAATACCTGGAATGCTCGGAAACTCACATGACCCAGTAGATGGACGGAGCCATCCAAGTCTATTAAACCGTCCCTCTGTGAAGGAGCTCCTTGCCTTCTCCCTTTTAGGAGGAGATCCAGCAGAGAAAGAAGCATGAATGAGAAATCACATCCCATGTGTGGTTCGCTTCAAAATTCAAATCTGTTTGCCGGACACAAGGCGAAGACAGAGAAAAAGCCCTAGGGAGGAGGATGTGAAGAGAAAACATGAGAAAAGGGGGTAAAGAAGGGTGAGAGGAGTTCCAGTATTCGAGGATCTAGAGAAAAAAAGGACAGGTTCCCAGGTTCCTGTGAAAAACAAAACAGCTCTAGAGAAAGGATATTGACAGCTGGATGCACCAAGCATTTTGATAGAAATTGCCCAACAGGTTATAAGAAAACAGCAAAGAATTTAAGGCTGCGGACAATAGATGCCTCTGTGAGCTGACCACATACCATAAACCATCTTGCCTCCAATATGATCGCAGTGGCCAAGATTTTCAGAGTTCAGACTGAATTCCGAAGGTGGGAGCAGCCCCTGGAGACTGAAACCAAGATTCTTGCAACTATTCACGAATTCCACTTCAAATCGAACGAAACACAGTGTATTTGTCAGAAGCTGAGGATGGATGGGCAAGTGTTTCCAGGGACGGAGAAGGCCAGCCGGTCAGTCTCCTCGTGCAGTCACAGCACCAGTCAGGGGCTGAGTTAGAACTAAACCTGAGCATAGCGGTCATCAGTTGAGCCCTTATGGCTGACTGATGCTACTTATTCTACCCTGTAGTCTTTTAAATACGTTCACCTTAAAAATAAAATGAAAAATATAAGAGATGAACAGAAATATATTGATAAAAATAAAAGGAGTTCTTTTGAACACTTTGGATTTTGTCAAAAGGCAGCATTTAAGGATCTAGAAGGCCACACGTGGGTTTAAGACGCCAGGTGGTTCCCCATCCCTGGAGTAGACAGAGACAGGCAAGGTTAGTAAGTAGGATAGGGCTAAGGCACACAATGCTATATAGATTCTCAGAAAAGTTTTATGAAACAGAGATCCAGTGATTTTTCTTGTTTTTATAAGCAGTTGATTTTGCACAGAGATAACTTGCCTGGAAATGGGGAAGATGAATCAGCAAATCTGCGTGGAATAGAGGAGAAGAGCAATGATTCAATCTAATCTATAGAAATATTCCCTGGATATATTTTCTCTCTTGAATACTGGCAAGACAACTGACAACCAGTTAGAATTTGGGAAGAATTTTAATTTCCCTAAAAAGTCTTAATATGCCTTGCCATCAGGAAACAGAATATTGAATGATTGATTCTATTTATAAATTATTCTGTCATTGTACAGATATCAAAAGGCATTTCTGAAGCATATTGCCACTTGGGGGGCTCACAAGGAATTACTAATGTATTATCACTATACCGTGGTAGTCACTTCTGCCCCAAGCTCCAGTAAAATTCATGTGAGCAACATGTGCTTGCTCTAGCATTGATGCCTGGAGACCGGCACCAGGGAAAAATACAACACAAAAATGTAGAACAATTCAGAAAGTAAGTTCAAAATAATTTAATTAACATTTACCATTTGCCTTCCAGACCCAGACTGCCTTTTTTTATGTGAAAACTTACACGCATAAGCAATGAAAACAAAATTATATCTTGGAGTAATCACTCCCCATAGAGACGCTAGGGCAAGAAACTGTATCTCAAGGGCCCCCTCAGTCCTCCTGGACTGTACCAACCAGGCTGAGATAAAGAAACAGAATGCGTGCTATCTAATGCTGCCAGTCTTCAATTATCTGCTCTAGTGGAAAGGATAATCACCTTTCATGTTATATTGTAATTTATACTTTTACATTCTGTTCCAACTGGACTAGGAAGCTCAGGGTAAGGGATGGAAATCATGATGGATTTAAAAGAACATGATCTTTTAAGATAATATTTTAAGCTTTCTTTACTACTACAAAGGGTATATGTTGCTGGTGTCTGCTGATCCTCAGGTGCATGTGTAGGGTGTGGGGTGTGTACATGTGTGGTGGATGTTGCGTGTGTGGGGTGTGTACATGTGTGGT
>NW_003852418.1:15386370-15395700 GCF_000181295.1 Otolemur garnettii | reverse complement strand
GCTGATCCTCAGGTGCATGTGTAGGGTGTGGGGTGTGTACATGTGTGGTGGATGTTGCGTGTGTGGGGTGTGTACATGTGTGGTGTGCATGCTGCGCGTTGCCTTCTGGCTATTAACCGTCCCTCCTTCACTTTTCATCCTTACAGAGGGTTCAGGTTCATTTTTCCCCAACATTTCCCAACTCTAACTCCATGGGTGGCAATGCCACTTAGTTATGGTCAATGTTCTAATGACCGTGGCTGCAAAATAAATTTCCCCAAAACTTAGTGGTTTAAAACAATGACAGCATCCTTTTTGAGCCCACAAATATGCAAAGTGGGCTGGGTTAAGCATGGATGGCTCATCTGTGCCCCACTCAACATCAGCTGGGGCAGTTTCAAGACATGGGCTGGAATCATCTGAAGTCTTATTCACGGTCTGGTCACTGATGCTTGCTGTCAGCTGATACCTTTGCTAAGTTTGCTGCACAGAACATCTACCTAAAGTCTTTCCAAGTGGTATGGGTTTTCTTACGACAAGATGGGGTTCCAAAAGTGAGTGTCTTCAAAGACAAAGACCCAGATGAAAGGAATCCAACTTGCTAAGTTAGCTCAGAAGTCAGGCAGCATCACTTCCACTGTTATTTTCTTTGTTGATACAATAACAAAACCTACCCAACTTCAAAGACAAGAGGCATAAACTACTTTTCAATAGGGAATGATTAGGCTTTAGAAGAACCCTTTCAGACCTGGTTATTGCTATGCTGTTTTTGGAAAATACCATTTGCCACCTCAAGATATTGCATCTCACAGACCATATACATTGGTTCAGGAATTGGAATTTCACTCCCACAAAACCAAATCCTGAGACTTTTCACGGAACGTTTGTACGATAAGTGGTCTTTTTCTTCTCTAGATATGCAGAGCGCCCTGGAGGGATATTGGAGCTTCTGATGAAATGAGCACGCTGAATCACGCTAATATAAAAGAACCAAGAAATATAGACAGACAGAGATCCAATAACATGGTCCCTAGGTCTACTCCGGAGCTTCTCAATTTCATAAACCAACAAATTCTTTTTATTTTCTCAATCCAGTTTGAGTTATTTTTTTCCTCGTGTGACTAAAGCATCTTGATTAATAAAATGATTTGCTGGGTAACTTCCAACAATAAATTTAACTTGATTTTGCAATACTTTCCTGCCCATAGGGGGTACAAATCTCTACCACACTGTGTTCTGTAGAAAATACTGTAGAAGAAAAAAATAGAACTTACGTGAGTCATTTTTTAAAAAGTGACACTTACTTGCAGGTACATCTATAAAAACTACCTTGTGTGTTAATTCAGGGAATCTGGTCAGAAATACAGAGAAATGTTTAAAATAGCATAATTAGCATAGGAGTGCTTTCAACCACAGAAATTCAATCAAGTTACTAAAAACCGAATCTAGGTTTAAGATGCATGAGAATTTGAAATGTAGGTATGTTTTCTTCACCTGTTAGACCCTCAGCTCTGTAGAAGTGAATGTTAAAGTCACCTTGTTCACACCTGTTATCACCAGAGCCTGGTACAGTGCTAAGCATAGGTCCTCATGTGTCAACAGAATCAGGCAGTGATGGCTAAATTCTCAAGGAACTCACTTTAAAGATATTTTGGATGAGTAAAACAACTGAAAAGAAAAAATCAAACTGTAGTTAACAATTTACTCAAATAGAATTTCCGAAGAAGCTACTGAACTCTGTGTTTTTATCACCGTGTGGCCTTTCTGGCCTTCCTACTAACAGTCCCGGTCAAGGCCAATTCTTCTCTATCATCCATTCACTGACTAAATACTCACTGGATATCTGTCAGTAGCCAGGATCTGAAAAGCACCCCACCAGGACAATCTCTTAATGATCCAGGTTGACTAAAATTTCACAAACCCATGAATTGGCCAAATGAGCCAACTCCACTGTGTGGGTGTCTTATAAGCTAAGTTGCTGCCCACAGGCTATTTCCATCCTGAAGGCATGTTGGTTTGACTTGCCTGGAAGAGGGTCCTTGGCTATACAGTGACTGCAATAGGTACCTATGAATGTTAGAAAGTTCCATGTGAAAATATAGAGTTTTCACTTCTCTTGAAAAATAAAAAGATAGGAAAAAATTATTTCCACATTTCTAAGAAGTCAATACTCAGCTGGATACAGGGTGTAGCTTCTCCTATTCATAAGGGTGGTTACGTTAGCTTTCTTCACTCACTTAATCTAGTTGCTTAGCCCCCATAGGTATCTCAGTTCACAACTCTTCCTCCACCCCATACAGGAGGTAATATATGCAGCAGCTGAATACATGGTTTCTGGACTAATCAAAACCCACATTTGCTTTCCCACTGTATACTATGCTAGCTTTACCTCTTGAAGCCTCATCTGACTCGTCTCTAAATTGGCATAATACCTGACTTCAAATTATACTATAAGGATATAGTAAATAAAACAGCATGGCATGGTATAAAATAGACACATAGACTAATGTAACAAAATAAAAAACCCTGAAATAGGCTATTTGCCCACAGCCAACTGATCTTCAAGACAGTTGACAAAAAACACAGTGGGGGAGGGACATCCTAGTCAATAAATGTTTCTGGGAAACTAGAACAGCCATTTGCAAAAGAATGAAACTAGACCCCTGTCTCTCACGATATGCGAAAATTCATTCAAGATGAATTAAAGACTTAAATGTAAGACCTAAAACTATAAAAATTTTAGAAGAAAACCTACAAAAAAAAAAACTTTTCTGGGCATAGAACTAGGCAAAGAATTCATGACTAAGACCTCAAAAGCAAATGCAACAAAACTAGACAAATGGGACTTAGCAACAAAAACATTTTTAAAAAATGGGCAAAGGACATGAACAGACATGTTTCAGAAGAGACAGACACTGGCAAAGATGGAGAGGAAAGGAAATGGTATACACTGCTGATGGGAATGTACATTAGTACAATTTCCATGGACCACAGTATGGAGGTTTATCAAAGAACTAGAACTAGAACTACCATTTGATGCTACAACCCCACTGCTGAGTATACACACAGGGGAAAAGAAGTCCTATAGAAAAGATACCTCTATCCGTATGTTTATTGCAACACTGCCGTAGTTACAAGAGCAAAGACAGGGAACCAGGCTGTGTCCATTAGTGCCTGACTGTATAAATAAAACGTAGAGTTAGGGGGTTGTGGCCACATGCATACACCAAGGAACACTGTTTAGTTTTTAAAAACTAATGAAACTGTGTCTTTTATAGTGAGATGGATTGAACTAGAGGTCATTATCTTAGGGAAAGCAGCTCAGAAACAAACATTCAAATGCCACATGCTGTCATTTGTAAGTGGAAGCTAAATAACGTGCACACATGGGCCTCACATGCACAATGACAGACACAGGAGACTCGGGTCAGAGGGAAGGAGGGTGAGGGATGAGAAATTACTTATTGAGTACAATGTACACCTAACACCATTAGGCATTATAGTCATATAATACAGTTGCACTTCTACCCTCTAAATCTATAAAAATAAAGGACAAATAAAACTAAAGTGGCAATAATGGGACCATCTTCAGGAATGCCGAGAAGATTAAATGAACTAATACCATCGAATGTGATTAAACAGAGTAACTGACACCTCCTAGGATGTACTAGTTAAAGAATCTCCCTTAGGCACTGTAGCAGTCAGCTGGGGCTGCAGAACAAAATGCCACCAAGTGGGTGGCTTAAACAACAGGAAGTTTCTTTCTCATGTCGCTGGAGGTTGGCAGTCCCAAAGTCAAGGCACCAGCAGGGTTTGTTCTGGCTGAGATTCTCTCCTGGGTTAGCAGATAGCTGCTTCCTCACTGTGTCCTCAGGACTTGATTCTTCTAAAGATCCAGTGTTTGAATGCAGTCACATTGGGAGTCAAGTCCTAATCAGTGCATTTGGGCAGAGGGGACACAAATCCAGGGGTGTCCAATCTGCAGCCTGTGGGTCCCGTGCAAATTATCTGAGGACTGTTTTGCTTATATGTGATGTCAGATATTACAAAAGTATACAGGGACCCATTTTTTTCTTTTTTTGGCTCATCAGCTTTCCTTAGTGTTTCTGTAGTTAATGTGTGGCCCAAGCCAATTCTTCCTCCAATGTGTGGCAGAAAAGAAAAAAGATTGGGCATCCTTTTAGTCCCTTACAGACGCATTACACAATTTAGTTTAACAAGAGTGTAAAAAAAAAAAATTTGCTGCCCAAGGAATTGATGGCAAACTTGGAAATGCACACAAAGCTAGTGAGGAATGCAGTGCTTCTGCTCACCCTCTAGAATTACGTTTTTGTTTGATTTCTGGCATGAAGAGAAATGCAGAGGGAATGTGGTAGGGGAGGAACTCTGAAGGGGCCCCGCTCAGCAATCACTAACCCTAAGAGGGAGGCAGGCGTGCTTTGCAGAGACTGTAGCAATCCTCTCGAATCAAGGAGAAGAGGCTTCTAAGAGAAAAATGAGATAAAAAGGACTTTCTAAAAACTAATAATTGTAAAAGTAGCTTCTAAGAGAAAAAAGGGATTTTCTAAAAACTAATAATTGTAAAAGTAGCTTTAAAGCCAGAATAAGGAAATGGTTTCTGAGTTGTTTGTTTTCTTTCTACGCTAAGTTTATAAATATGAGAAAGAAAGAAATGGCCCTATAAAAGGCCTCCATTTGGGGTGGAGTCTCCACTAAATCCTGACACGGCTTGTCAAGAGTTCACATTTATTGAACATCCTCAATGTGGCAGAGCTGTCTCATTCACCCTGCCAACTGACCACCGTGATGCTGTGAGGTCACCATCATCACCATGACTGTTTAAAGGTGATAAAATGAATCCGGGGCACAGTCTAGTGACATGGCCAGCAAAGCTCAAAGCTGAGACTAAACCTCCAGCTGTGTAAAACCAGAACTCATGCTCTTAAGTGTCTCTGCTCTTTTCAGAAAAAAAAAAAAAAAAAATGTCTTCCGGAGTCAGCCTGGGACCTCCCGGAGATGTAAACAGTATAATAACCAAAGGCTGCACAAGTAATGAGGTCAGCCACGGCCTCTGGAGCCAGATATAGCTGGAAAGTAGAGCAAAGAGCTCAAGAAAGAAAAAGAAAACCACCAGATTTGTCTCAGTATTCTCAAAATTAACAAGCAGCCCTATGCTAGTGCCTGGAAGCAAAGTGCGTGTCCACACAGACCCGGTGTCCCGAGGATCCAGGCATTGGCATTCGCTCTCCTCAGAGACCTGTTTCCAATTTAAGTCTCCACTTTTTAAAAGTTGGCTTTGTCAAAAGGCTTTGAAATTGGAAATGTGAAATTTGAAGATCATGTAATTGAGAAAAATGAATCTTACCACCGGGATGTATTCGTGGTTGTAGAATAAATCTGTATAGTTCTAGAAATTTCCATAAAATTTGTGGCTCAAAGACATTTTGTCAGAAGACACCCAGAAGGTTAGGGCTGGTCTTCTCAGAACACTGTGCACCATAGCCTGGGATAGTAGGCTGAATGTGGCCCCCTGACGATGTTTACAGCCCACCTCCAGCACCTGTGAGCATGTGTGTAAACTGACGTACCAAGAGACACTACAGGAACAATGACATCGATGCTTAGTGATCAGTGCTTTTGAGACCAGGAGATTTGCCTGCACCAGCCAGGTGGCTTCAGTGCAGGGACAGAAGCAGAAATACACAATCGGAAGAGAAATCAGAGACAGATTTGAAGATTCCAGGCTGTGACTTTGAATGTGGAGCAAGGTGGTGGCGACCAGCCAAGTCAATGCAGGAAGCCTCTAGAAACTAGGGGGAAAAAAAATCTATAAAAGGCAAGGGAATTGATTCTCCCTTGGAGTCTCCAGAAAAAAAAAAAAAAAGCCCTCCCTACACATTAGTTTTAGAGTTTCTGACTTCCAGAACTTGAGATAATAAATGAGTGTTGTTTTAAGTCATTAAGTTTGTAATTTTTTTTGGTACAGCCACAATAGGACACTAGCACCCTGGGTCATAAGCCATCTTTCCCAGCACAGCCTGCATTCACCAGGCAAGCTCCAGCTGCCTCACCCTGGGTTCTCTCTTCTTTTAAAATGGTGAAGATATTCTTATGTCACAGACAACCATGAAGGTGAAATGCTCTAAGATAGTCATGGAACAAAGTTAATTCCCTTCCTTTGCTGTCAAAATCAGTCCTCAGATAAAAGGAGGCCTCCTGCCTCCCCAGTCAGCCTTCCTTTCTTCTCAACAACTGGGTCTCTAGCAAAGGTGGAAGGAGGACGGGAAGAAGAACAGAGGTTCCTGAATTTTGTTTCATTTATTGGAACTGCTTTGATGGATCCTACGCTTTGATCTCTTATTTGAGCGACCCTACATGGGTATCGAGATGAATTAAAAAGTTGGAGAAAGATTTATGCCGAAAGGTGAGAAGAAATTAGCGTTGTCTTGTGCATAAGCCAATGCTGCCTAACTCCGCTGTCTGAACATTTGATATCCGCACAAAGGTCCATATCGTAACTCAGCAAGTGGACGGACAGCAGGCAGCTTCCCTGGGACATAATCACCAAGTATGGAGGCTGAAGCTAGAGAACAACAAAAAAAAATTGCCAGTCATTCTCCCATCGCAGCATGCTGAAACATCTTCCTGGGCCCTCTGGTCCTAAAACAGTCTCTCCTCAATCTTGAGGATTCATTTAGATTGTGTTGTGTTTTTGTTCCTGCCTCCGATTTATGATCCCCTCATAGCAGAGGTTTAAGTGACAAGCTCGACTTCAGCTGCGGCACACTTGTACCCGGTGACAGGTCACAAACAGCATCTAAAAACTTTCTTACCTCAAAGTTCTTTCTCTCTCGATGCTTCCACCGTGCTTTGATGCACATCAAACTAAAATCTCCAGGAGAAATGGAGTCCAGGTTCTGCAAAATGACATTTTATCTTTTTGGCTCCTCTCTCTAGTAACTGTTTTTGTTATCCTATTAACCAGATGCACGCAGATTCCACCGTCATCCACACAACACTTATCTTCCTGTGTTGTCCTTTTATGAACATGGTGTTTACTCCCTTTGCGTGAAAAAAATATATATGTATATTACATTTTCAGGTACCTCTGTGGCAAAAATGCAAAGAGGTCACAATTAAACCTCAGTAGAAGGTGATAATATGTAAACCGAAGCTGCAAATAAAAGAAACCCAGGACATCAGGGACAAGGAATCAATATCAAAAAAACATCATCTTCTGACAGTTACATTTTCTATAACTTGGACTAGACCAAAACTGTGACTCAATCCTTCCTCGTATGGTGGCATTTCTTTTTGCTTTGATTCTGGCTGTCTGCTCCACAGTTGCAGTGATAACAAAAGGCTTGCAATTTAAAAGCAATGAAATTCTCAGTTGATAGGGCCCGAGAAGCTATAACCTGCAAATCTGATTATGTTACACACAAGTTCACTCTCAGAAAAAGGCAGCAGGAAGCCCAGATGCTGCAGCTGTCCACCGACCAACCAAATCACGACGGAGCCCGCATCTGCAAAGATAATTAAACTGTAATTAAATGCTCTGTCCCACTTTAAACGATGGATCACACAATTCAAGCGCTCTTCTTCTGGGATTCGACAGTCACGTGTCCTGGGGAGGGGGGAAAACCAACTTTGGATTGATTTTGCTTCACTGTGTAAACAAGTAAATGAAATAATCCGTCTGAGAAACCAGGGGCGGAAGTACCAGACCCGTTCCGCCCCAGACTGGATCTAAATGAATCTGCATTGCATGTGGCTACTTCAGATCACTTCCAAAAACACCAGGTGGAAAAGGGTTGAGGGGTTGACCTTAGGAACAAGCTACAGAACTTCTCCTCTGCCAATGGAGATAACACACCTATATATGTGCTTTTTCTTTGGGAGATGGCTGGGGCTTCTCCTGAAGTCAGCCCCACCCACTTGTGGAATTCTAGCTCCCCTCAGCCACCTGACTTCAACACCTTCCTATCTCAATGTGCCTAAGTCTGCTTCTTCCGGCTCCCAAACTCAAGTGTTTACTGAAATACTGGGAGAGAATGGGTTTGTGTCAATTACAAAAAGACACACATACATACACACCAGGAGAGATCACTCCTCCTGCAAATTATCAGGCTCAATTCTAAAGGCTTCCTATGTTCAGTTCATTAATCCTCATGGCAACCTTACAGAGCAGGTTTCACCTCTGATTTCCCCCCCCATGTCCCCTGGCAGAGGGGTCTCCAGCATCCTCTCCTGTCATCACGACTGTCCCCTGCACTGAGCATGAACAGGCGCCATGGGCCATGGGTCCTTATTATTTCTTCATTAACTCTCTCTGACCATGACACATGAAGTCCTTAAAGTCATGAACTTGTTTCATTCACTGAGTACTCGTTGACTTTTATCAGGAATTATGACTCTGTGGCTTAAAAATGCGTAGTAACCTGGCAAAGGTAGTCAAGCTGATGGCAGATCTAAGAACCAAATTTGAGTCCATTTGAACCCAGGCCTGAATTTGCAACCAGTGTTTTAAATCACAGACCAGCCAAAGACCTTTTACCTTGAACCTGATCGGCCGCTTCTCTATACAATGATACTTTTAATAAATGGGGTTTTAAAGCAATCAGGAAGCAAGATTTTGAAAGATCAGAGACACAAATTTTATATTTAACTTCCATACCCCTCAGCCCCTCTTTCTCTCCCCTCGGATAGGTAGGTAGACAATTTGGCAGGTGGGTAGATAGATGGGTAAACAGATAAACATGTTTGGGGCATCTGTACTACCTGCCCAAATAAAACCCAAATACATAAATCATAAATTATCAGAAGACTAAGGAACCTACTCCACCTACATTAGATCTGTCCTCAGATTTGATCTAAGACATTTGTTACTCATGGTTAATAAACAAGATGGCTCCAAAGAGTCCTTGAATAATCTTTCCTGGTGCTTGGGAAGAGTTGAATAAAACCAAATGAAAATAGAGAATGCTTAACATGTATTCAGAAATTCAAGGCTTTTTAAAGGAGAGAAGGGCTTTTCAATATTGCAGAATAAGAAAGTATTTCAAATCCAAGCTTAAAAATGCCACTTGAGATAAATAAGTTCAGGACATCTACTATACAACTTAGTGCCCATAGCTCACAGTACTACTTGAAAACTTGAAATGTACTAAGAGGGATACGCTGAGTGTTCTTATGAGGAAAAAGCAAAACTAAAAAGCAACAACAAAAAGTGGGGAAGAAAGAAACCTTGGGGGGTGACGATACATTCATGGCCTTTGTGATGATTTCATGGTGAAATACATAGAATATAAATTTATATATAAGTTTTACATACATTATACATTTTGTATG
>NW_003852418.1:15368527-15385463 GCF_000181295.1 Otolemur garnettii | reverse complement strand
AATAATTATATTGTGATATATTAATAATAAATGTTATACATAAATATATAATAAAATTTATATTAAATTAAATATATTGAAATAATATATTTATTATATATTTTTTTATATGTAACATATATAAACATATATATATCTATATACTCAAAGCCATGGATATGTGTTGGTTTCATGGAGAGAGAGATATATATATATATACACACACACACACACATATATTAAAAAAATCTTCGAGTGGATATATACACACACACACACCCCCAAAGCCATGGAAATGTGCATATTAAATACATAGTTTTCATATGTCAGTTATATCTCAATAAAGTGATTTAAAAATACAGACCCCTTAAGTCTTTCTTGGTAGAGTTTGCATCTGAGGATATATAATCACATGAATAGTGGTGCCTGTGCACAGACCCCATCATTAGATCTGAGGCCCAAGAGAATGGAAACTACGACACATGAGGCTGGTCAAGGAGCCGTCACACGTGTGACGGTGACAACACTGGAGGCTCTGCCACTATTGCTAATGATGGGCCAGTAGTCATAGTGAACAGTCAGTGAATTCAGAGCTATCTGGCAGGCTCTTGGCTAAAGAATTTGAATGTATTCTTCCGTTAAATACTCATCAAGATGGGTATTATTTTGATCTCCTTTTACAGAGAAGGAACCTGAGGGTTAGAGAAGTGGAGAAATTCCCTGAGGTGACACAGCCTGTGTGTGTGGATGAGCTCAGAGCAAGCCCAGGTGGTCTCTGGACTTCTCAGAGCAAGCCCAGGTGGTCTCTGGACCTCTCCAGCACTGCTCTGTGCTGTAATCCATTCACTGCGACTTGTAAGCAAACACCTGACTCTGTAACTAAATATAACCTAACAATTAAACCCTAAATCTCTCTATACTAGAGAGATGGGTGAATTTTAAAATAATACTAAGGAAATCAGTGAGCAGATAGTCTCATAAAATGCCAGTAAGAACCGGGAATCGATAGCCTTTGTATGAGGTGAGTTATACAGACCTTGCTAACTACCATTTAACGTTTGCAACCCTGCTCTGGACACCCTCTGTGTGGCCCCCAACGTGTCCCATCCTTATGTAGTTCCTTCCTCTCCAGTGCAGGCAGATCCCGCAATTTGCTTCTAATCAGAAAGAGAAACTGATGGAGCCCACTCCCATGACTAGATAACGCTACATTTGGTTTCCGGTTGTCTTAGTCCATTTTCTGTTGCTATGACTGACTACCTTTATTGATTTATAAAGAACAGAAGTTTATTTCTTGCAGTTCTGGAGGCTGGGAAGAGCAGAGTTAAGGGTCTATATCTAATGGGGCCTTCTTGACAGGGGAATGCTCTATCGAGTTCCAAGGAGACATTGGGTGTCACGTGGGAAGAATTCACACCAAAGAGCCAACCTGGCTTTCTAACTGACCCACTCTCATGATAACAAACCTTCTCAGATAACCCATTAATCCATTAATCTCTGAATGAGTTAATCCATTTATAAAAGCAGAGCCCTCAGGACTCATCACCTCTCAAAGGCCCCAACTGGGAACTAAGTTTCAATAGCCATTTGATCCTGTAACTCCTCTATTAGGTATATATCCAGAAGACCAAAAATCACACTACAATAAAGATATTTGTATCAGAATGTTCGTTGCAGCCCAATTCATAATTGCTAGGTCATGGAAGAAGCCCAAGAGCCCATCGATCCATGAATAGATCAATAAATTGTGGTATATGTACACTATGGAATACTATGCAGCCATTAAGAAAGATGGAGACTTTACCTCCTTCATGTTTACATGGATGAAACTGTAAAATATCCTTCTTAGCAAAGTATCTCAAGAATGGAAGAAAAAGTATCCAATGTACTCAGCCCTACTATGAAACTAATTTATAGCTTTCATAGGAAAGCTATAACCCAATTTTAGCCCAGGAATATGAAGAGAGTGGAGAGGGAGGGAAGGGGAGAAGGGAGGGGAGGTGAAGGGAGGGTGATTGGTGGGCTCACTCCTATGGTTCATCCTATAAGGGTACATGTGAATCTCTCTAAATGTAGAATACAAATGTCTTAACACAATAACTAAGAAAATGACATGAAGGCTATGTTAACCAGTTGGATGAAAGTATTTCAAATTGTATACAGAATCAGTACACTGTACCCCGTGATAGTATTAATGTACATTGCTATGATTTAATAAAAAAAAAAATTTTTTTTTAAGTTTCAACAGAAAAGCATTCCTGCCATAGTGCTGACTCTGCTATTCAATCTGGAGCCGTACAGTCATTCCCTCTAAGGCAGACTCATCTGACCAAGCCCTACAAGGGATTTCTACTTGCCAGAACCTTCCCACCAATAGCCACTACGGATAGTAATGCTCTATGAAAACAAACGTGATAATTGTACGTACCTTCTGGTACCTTTTGGAACACTTTATATCCTCATCCATTTATTCAACATTCACTCAAATAAATATTTATCTCACCCTTTATAGGCGCCTATACCCCTCAAGCTAAAGTGAACTCCTAAGAACCAGTCTTCACGCCCCTCCTTGTTGTTACAACTAACATACCACACATGTAATTATTTCACTTTATGCTTGTTTTTTGTCTGTCTCCAAAAAGGGATGTAGAACTCATGACAAAGGGCGGGCTTTGTTCATTTATAAATGTATCCTCTCCATGTGACATAAGTGAGCTACACTGCAAAGATGCTTGGGTGGGGCAAATAGGCTGGGTCTCTGTGAAGACCTCGTTCTGGTGAAGGAAACCCTGCTAGTTAGTAATACAACTTGTCCAAAGCAGCCTGTTGCGTGAAAGGTGCCAGGGACAGGTGGCCAACCATATAGGTTGAAATTCCAGAATAGGCAAACTCAGAGAGAGGAAAAATAGACTAGCAAGTGCCTGAACCTGGGGGTAGGAGCAAGAATGGCCTCTAAATAGACGCAAAGCATCTTTCCAGGGTACAGGACACATTCTAAATGGAGACGATGGCGCTGAATTCACAATTCTATAAATTTACCAAAACTGGGCAAATTTTATACTCTATCAATTACACATCAATAAAGCTGTTTAGAGGCTATGGGCCTTAAACAATCAGTTGCCCAATGATTCATTTGATTCCAGCTGTGATAAGTTCGATGGATGGAAGAGACAGTGGGAGCCTGGGGCACACGGAGGAAGCATCAGAGGAAGCACAGGACAGGCCCCCACAACCTGGCATGGGTCAGAAAATGTGCCTCCAAGAAAGGGCTGCTTGAACTGTGAGTCAGTCGCCAAGGGTAGAAGGCACAGCATGTGGGGGCACAGGGGTGAGCAGGAGCCCAGCAGCATGGACTATTGGAGAAAGTGAGAGAGAAGGGTGGACACGCATGTGTGGCCGAAACACCGCACAGAGGGGAGGAGCCCAGGCTGAGGCACAGCCCCACACAGGGACACCCCTGGGGGCAGCTGCTGGAGAATGGGATTGGAGTGGGCATCTGGACGATTGTCACTGCATGGCCTGGGGGAAGCTATTGGGGAAGCCAATTTCTCACTACCCTTTTCTTCTTCCCCTGTTCAGCCAAAACTAAGGGTTTTGCATGGTCCCTCGACAGAAACTCGGTGGGACTGATGCCCTGTGTGCTGCAGACTCGATCACATCAAGAAGATGTCAAAATGATGAGAGTATTTCAAAACATACATGAAAACAGCACACTGTACCCCATGACTGCATTAATGTACACAGTTATGCTATAAGAAATAAAAATAATAAAAAAGATGTCAAAAGTCAGAAGAGTTTCCTTCCACAAGAGACACATTTGAGTCCAGATGAATTTGATTGGAGAACCCTCGGCGCCATCTTCTAAATGAAAGATTTTAAAGAAAAGCTCATAAAACCTCCCTCACATCTATCAAAACACAGTCGGTATCACCAGTAAGTTACAGCCAACTTTTAATACATGGTTTATTATGAGGATAATAATGGTGGAACAAAGAGGTTTTGTAGCCGACCTTTAAAGCTTTTGGCCAAACATACCTGGTTCGTTTCATGATATGGACAGCACATGCTCCATAAGAAAAAAACAGATCACTTTAGTCGTACTAGGTCTTGAAAATCTCAGTTCAATAAGAGCTATTCTCAAAGAAATCTCATTTTAAAAACAGGTCCACACATGTGCACATACACGTCCCCTGTGTTTTCACTGTGAATCGCCTTTTTTATTCTCCTAAAAATGCACGTGGTACTTCATTAACACCTGAAGGCTCTCTCGAGTCAATTGATGTTTATGGAGAAATACGCATTGTGTGTAACAATGAACGCCAGCTCTTACCACGAACGCTTACACTACAACACGTTTCCCCGGCGAGGCTCTGCGTTCCCTTCCTAACCTTTCCTGCACTGTCTCAAACAGCTCTGCTCTGACCTCCCACTTGGGAAAGGGAGTGTGTGGGTGTCACTGTCTGCTAAGACAGCCCAGGGAGCAGATGGAGCGTGTCAGAACCTCAGAGGGGCTTCCAGGCTCCCATTTTTTCTCCTACAACACGTTCCCTTTCACAGGTAAAGAAATTGAAGAATGAGAACCTAGGTGCCGCTAGGGTTAGCAAAATAGGCGCTTATAACCATAGATGCCAATTATTTTCATAGTACATGTATAATTTATACATAACTATTTATAAGTGTGTACATGTATATCTACATATATGCAAATATAACCTCACACACACACCATGGTTCCCTTTAGAAAAGCAGGGAGAATGAATTAGCCTTTTAAAAGGTCCAAGTCATACTAGATAATACTTCTGCTCAAAACCACCCCGAGACCTCACATGAAATATAAAACCTTCACCAGGATTTGCACCCTCAGCTTATCAACCTCCTCCAGTTGCTCCTTGTTAACTTTGTTATAGACACACTATTCCTTGCTGTTCCTTCCACACACTTCTCCTGCTCTCCGACCACAGGGCCTCTGCACCTGCTGTTAGCTCTCTCACCCTGTAATGTTCCTTCGCCCAGGAAGTGCTTAGCTCACTCCCTCAGCTGTCTGTCAAACAGCCCTTCTCCCCAGCAGGTTTCTCTGTTGGGAAAAGGCCACCATTCCTCACTCCATTTTTCGTCATCATCTTATTCCTACCTGACTCATTATGTATAAAGCATTTATTCCCTGTACTCTCCCCATTCTAATGAATTCTCCATGACAACAGACACTTTGTCTTACTCATCTTAAATCCCCAGTGTCCAGAAGAGTGTCAGGGAGGGTATCAAATATTTGTTGAATGAATGAGGCTCATTCTGACCCAATTGCACCAGACCGCAGCCAATCACAATGTGGAAATAGTGCTGGCACTGGAAATAGTAATTCACCATTCCCCCCCTGTGGAGAGGGGGGGACTGTGATTGATCCTGAACCTGAGCCCTTGACTTGATAATAAAGTCATGAGGAATATCACAGTTCAGGATGGGCAGGCCAGAGAACTAGCCCCATTGGCAAAGAGTCCTTCTAATAGAGCCTACGTGGCCTGTTCCTACCAAGCAGGCCAGTGAGGATCGCAGACCTGCAGGTAAGTGGTATCCAGCCAGGAGCAGCCTCCTGGAGAAATGGCTGCGTGCTCCTTTGTATCAGAGTAAGTAGATCCCTGGTTTTTAGTTTTGGTTTTTCTCCCTGGGCAGGTTGGCTGCAACCTCCAGAAGCTAGACCCAGTCATAAAAAACGCAGAGCCCAGACTGAGCAGTCAACTTCAGCAGCCACCTGCAGACCAGGCGGCGTCTCCTAGACAAAGTGTACTGCAAAGTCCTACAGTCAGGTGGGCATAGGTGATGCTCACAGGTAAGAAGGTGACAGAGCAGAGGATGCCCAAGGCATCTGGGCCCTGCCCATGACTGAACAGGGAGCCGGGAACAGCAGGTGGCTCCACGAGCCGCCTCTATCCAGCCACATACAGGCATCTCCTGGTCTGCACCTCTTGCTCTTTCCTCAATTTCCTTCCCATTCCACCCCAGCAGGGTCAGAGGCTGCTCAGAATGGTTCTCTTTTGTGTAGGAAAGTAAGACACTTGCCCGTTTTTCACAGCCAGAGCTCCAGCAGGTTTGCAGACAGCACACGCCCACCTGTCTGTTCAATCAAGGGGAGGCAGAGGAGTGGGGCAGAGAGACGGAGAGATGCCAGCCCTTAGGGAGCACACGGCAGAGGTAAGGAGTGCTCCCAGAAAGGCGAACAAAGCGTGCATATCACCAGGGAAAAAGAACCAGAAGAAAAGGGCATCAAACAGGAAGAAGAAAATAGACTTGGCAGCAGAGAGAGGTTGTCAGCAGCCCCAGCGCCTCATGCAAGAGTAACAAAGCACCAGGGAGCAAGTCTGGCTGGATAGATGGGAAATCACAGTGGCTTCCGCTCTGGACATCAAAGGTGACAACTGGACTTCACGTGTTACACCTTTGGCTTGTGCCAGCTTTACACAAAGCCCTTCCCAGGCCTGACCTCAGGCACTGGCCTATGACCCAGCCATGGTCATCTTGCTGTCATAGATGAGGACACACAGCCAGAACTCACCAGGAAAGACTTGACTGAAGATGCCCCACTGTGGTCCACAGGCTGTGTGCTGCTTTTGTAAGGACCTGCGTTGTTGGTTTGGTTTTGTTTCTGCTAATCAGCTTTCATTCGTGCTTATTTATTTACTGCACAGCCCAAGGACGACTCCTGTTCTTCTAGTTTACGGCAGAAAAGAATAAAGATTGGACAGCCATGCCAGGAAGGGCTGCCTTTCCGCCAGAAAAGCAACAACCACACTCCACCTTTCCAAGCGCCCTTCCCTGCCCCCTGAATTTATTCTCTCCCTCACACAGCCACTCCCTAACTTCTTACATTTGTACTGGAAAAGATGACGTTGTGGGGACACAAAGGAGGCGCCACAGCAGTCCTATTTCCCTTCCTAAAGAGAAGAGCAGAAGGAGAATGACAGGGCCGGCTTCTCGGTTTTCCTTCCTGAAGCGGCCAGCCCGCTGCCTGCATAGGCGGGAAAGCAAGGGGAGAAAAGAGAAAAAGAAAATGATTTCTAAAGCCAGATCTGGACCTTTGGAACTGTTGCTTTCTGTAAGGGCTGACAGTGCTTTCCTAAGAACTGTCCAGATTCGACACCGACATTTTGAAATTGAGGACATATACATGGCGGGGGGTGCTACCTGGGTGGGGGTGGGGGGTGTCAAAAAAATGAGAGTTTTAAACTCTGCTCACTCTTTGCCTCCTTCTCTCAATTCTGGAACCACGCTGGTATCTGCCCCTTGCTGCCTGGACGGGTGAGGCCAGTGGCCGTTCACCTCTGGTTGTGGGCTGTGGGGCTGAGCGTCTGCAGAGAGACAAGCTGAAAAAAGTGTCTTTGAAAAAGGGGTCCATTGTTTATTTCTTACAAACAGGTCTTTTGGCAACAGATCTTCTGTTGAAATTCTTATGTCCTGGGAGGCTGAAACGGCAGATAGAAGAGGCAGGTTCTTTCTCCTCCTCTCTGGATCCCGTCCTCTGACCAGCGAGTCCTCTACCCCGCGCTTCTGTCCTGCTCTTTCCTGTTGCCACTCTGCTTCCAGAGACCATGCCCGGAAGAGCCCAGCTCCCCCCTGGCATACGGTCTGCATGGCAATCAAAGCCGAAATAAATACTGCGGGCTTGGTGTGGAAGGGACTGAGGAAAGAGCCATAAGATAAGTTAAAAGGTAGAGTTTGCAAGCTATTTTTATTTTATTGGCCTTAATAAACCCAGACTTAGGCAGAGATCAGACAACCCAGCCAACATCGTTAAACAAAGAAAGTTGCTCATTCTTTTGTGCTCCTTTCCTTTTTAAAAAAAAAAATGTTTTTCCAAATGAGAACATCGCCACCTGGTGGGAAACATCTTTATCAGCAATTTTTGAAACGACTGGGAGACAGAATTTAGACCGGAATCGGACCACAGAGGTCAGCAACTGGCAGAGAGAATGAACTGTGGATAATAGCAAGAGCTCAGACTTCAAATTACTTGCTGACCTTAGAGAGCCCTTCATACGTGTCTGGTTCCCAGGAGACCAAATCTCTCATGATCCCATTGTTCTTCTACAATTCTTCTCCCCCCTGCCTATGATCTGCCAGGGACACCTGTTCTCGGTGCTCTTACTTACTTAGATTTTACCCACTATTTATGCCTAGTACACCCCCCATCTCCACAGAGTTCAATTCAACCACTTGCTCTCTCCCTCCTTGATGGTCCAGTACACAGGCTGCTGCAAGACATAAAGCTTGCAAGATACAAAACGTGACTACACAGTCTGCTCCTTACTCCTGGGCCACTCAACCTCTCCTGAACTAAGGAAAGAGCTGGCAGATTTCCTAAACCTCTGTGCCCAGGTCTCAAACTGGAGGCAAAAAGACAATCAGCCTGGTGACAAGTGTGTTTGGACGTGTGCATTGTACAAACAAAATAATTCTGTCGGCACTGAATTGCTATGACTCCAGCAGTAAAAGAAATACCCTTGCTCAAAACCCATTCACTGCTCACCTGTCTCTACCCACTGGCCCTGCCTCAGAACAGGGCCACAGCTGCCTTCTCTGAGATATGCAACTACCATGCATAGCAATGTCTTCATCATCTCACTCTGCACTGGAGAACCATGAACTTGACACTTAATGAAGATCAGTTACTTATTTATGTGCTCTCTTTCCAAAAGGATATAAGTAGAATGTTAACCAAATCAAAAGGAACAAAATCCCACTTAGAATTTTTTTTAGCATTCAAGATGCATCTTTTAGATTTAGTTGATTAGATTATTGAATTCATGAAGATTAACAAGAGATTAAATTCCATTCACTTAAATTATACCCCCATAATAATGAGCATCACTGCCATGTCATCTGTCTCAAGCAAGAATATCTACCTTGCTGAAATTTTCTATGCCCTAAATGTTGCACTATGGGCAAAACTGCTGGCTGTCGCTACACACAATGAGGGGACAATAAGAAGGAAAACAGATTACCTCAGAGGTATCCATCAGTCTCTTAGTTCATTAGCAAAGGGTCCCAGGAACCTTGCACAACCCAGGACAGGCAGGAACCCTGATGGTAGCTAAGATGGGGTCACAGAGTGGAATTTAATCGTATTGCAAGGAAAGCTAGAAATGTCTGTCTGGTCTGCTGGAACGTGTGAACTGAGATCCATTCACACAGACTACACACCCTGCTGGGAAGGAGCCTGGACATCTCCTCCCACTTAGCACCTGTTTCTGTGTCATGTCAATGGAAAGCTACGTGCCAGGATCAAGGACTCGTCCATCTCCCCTGGGGAAGGTTGTGGCCTTCCACGTGAGCAGGGCAGACCCGTGATGCTGGGCTGGTCCAAGATGAATATGGCCAAGCAAACACCATCTCTCACCTGGAAGACCAGACTTGCCTCCTTACTGATCCCCATGCCATCATCCTTCTTCCCCTGAGAATCCTGTCCACAAAACAGACCCTTTGCTCTCCTTCTTAAGCATTCCAGTGGCTTCCCATCATATCTGGGAAAAATAAATAAATCGTACAGCACCAGGCATCTAACTCTCCCCCCTTCCCTCAGCCACACTGGCCTTCCTGCCCCAGGGCCTTTGCTCTTGCTGTTCTTTCTACTAGAAACACCTACCCATTCCCTCCAAACTTCTTATGGTTCACCCCTCTTATTTTTTTTTTTTTTCAAATCTCAGGAATGTCTTGTTGGCCAACCCATCTAAAACAGTCTTCCCCTCCATCTCTACCACCCAGTCCCCCTGCTTCACTTCCCCTAAAATCATATTAAATGTTTATCTGAACATTGTCTGCTTTCTCCCATAAAACATAGCTCTTGGGAAGCAGAGGCTTGGCTGTACCCACACTTTTTACCCCAGAAAATGGATTGACACAAAGAAAGCTCCCAATAAAGACTATCCAGTGAATTCATCTGCTCATCCATCTTCCGAGGCTTTAAGCTTCCTTAATGGGATATTCAAGGAGATAATGAACTCGCCATCACTGGAGGCATCTAAATGGTATCTAAATTACCCTTGGCAGAGTTTTGTAGAGGAGATTAAAGTATCTGATGCATCAGAGCACAGAGGGGAGGTTTTAATCCTGAGATCCAAGGACAGTTGTATGATTAACCTCAGGGGGTCTGTGATCTTGTAGATTATTTCCAAGTTTTGAAAGTATCTTTATGGCACTAACATGAAGAAAATATTCAGCAATGTTAAATGAAAATGAATGAGATAAAAATTGTGTCATTTTTATAGTTACGACTTGGTAATGCACAGCTGAGTTTTTCCAATGAGAGAATGGAAGAAATATTTTCTGGCTATTCCTCACTCATTGTGGGAATGAAGGGGATTCAGAGATGAAGAGAACCACCAGGGTCCTTGCCCTAATGCAGGTTCAAGGCTACATGAAGACAGCAGAGAAGAAAGAGTCACAGCAGGAGACTGAGTTTAGTAAGTAAAGAATCCTGGAGGTCATGGCCAGAGACCCAAACCAAGTCTAGGGTTTCAAAGACATGACCTCTGAGTGAAAATGCAAAGACTGATTTGGGCTTGACCAGGTGACACTGGGGAGCCAAAAAGTTAAGATCCAGTGACCTAGAAAATTCCTTCCAAGAAGGAAATTCACTTCCAAGAGTGGCAGAAGAGCGCTCAAGGCACGGAGTGTGCCCAGAACAGTGCAGCTTCACGGCCAGTCCCCGAGCTGTTAGGAGCAAACTCTGTTCTGACTGACGGGGAAAGTGATTGCTCAGTCATTTTCTCGCAAGTCAAAGTTTGACAGTCAAGACACCACACATGGCCACACAAGCAGGGTCCACAGAAATGCATCATTAGGTTCACTGGCACAGATCAATCCGTCCTCGTGCAAGTTAATGAGGACATGAAACCATCACAGGAAGACCCAAGCTCTGAGCTCCTGAAGCAGTCAGGTTATTATGCGCTGTTCACAGCTTCACAGAAACAGACCCAGACCCCTCTGTGACATTCTGTTGTGAGCGTGGGGCTTTACACACACACACACATACATATATGGCCTCTAGGGCTCCACACGGAGCTTCCCATTTGCTTAATGGAATTTCCAGGCTACAGGAAAGAGTTTTCACTAGAGGACCTCATTTTACTGCGTTCAAGCAGAAAGCACCCAAGTGAAAAGAACCGTTACATGTAGGTCTGCAGAAATCCACGATCTCATCATCTGCCTCTGAATCTCCAGTCTCGGCAGCTAAGGTAGTGTTTACCACCCAGAGGTTTAGGGAAATTTAAATTCTGTCCCTCAATTTCTCATCAATAAAATGAATATAAGAGTGTCACACACACCCCCACTGACTTGTGATGAAGAAGAAATTAGGTGTTTTGTGCGCAAACTCCTGCCAATTCTTCCTCCCCCTCCTCTGCTTTGGAATGTGCTCGTAAAGCAGGGACAGTCTGGGCTCTGTCTAAAAGATGTTTCACATGCTAAGGGCGCCTAGCACTAGAATCAAAAACCAGCTACGGAACTGGCCATGTCCAGTGAAAAGTCCAAAGGCAGGGCTACCCGTTCAAGAATTATTAGGAATTTCACGTTGGTGGCTGCATAGCATTGAACCAGGCAGTAGGGTGGTTTAATGAGAGCAGAGCCCTGAGAGCGCCCAGGTGAGAGCAGAGCCTTGAGTGGCTGCACAGGGCGTACATCCGGGATGCCAGGCCTGCCTGGAATAGCAGGCTGATCACAAATGACCACAGCGCCTCCTCCTGGTATTTATGCACATCTTGTTAGTAGTTTGGGGCCCTGTTCTATTCTCGTGTCTGTTATCTCACTGCAACCTTACACTGTCTGGATGACATGTACTATTTTACAACTGAATCTAGGTCACAAGGAATTCAGGTAACAGGTGTGGAATCCAGGCCTTAGGAATCTAAGACCATAACCCTGATGAGGGCCATCTTTCTAGGAGCATCTAAATATTTAGACTCCTAAGACCATCACTGGCCACACTGGGTCCTCTAGGAGCTGCACAGTAAGCCAGGAGAACAGCATGTGGCATTTTTATTCAGTGGGATCTGAGTTTCCATGGAAGGGGACATGCCCTAGTGACAAATGTCGTCATACCCAGGGAAGCCCACAGCTGTGGCTTCCCAGTATCGAGTTATGGTTCCCTTGTGGCCGCTCCCAGTCTCACGCAGCATCTCACCCCATGGTGATTTATATCCTGCCCAGTGTTGCCTGGTGACGCAGCTGGCTTGCCATCTTTACCGGGTATGCAGGGGAAGAAAGTTAACTCAAAGTTAAATATGTCCCTTAAAGAAGAAGAAAGGATTTTGTTGACATTTGTTAATGAATGTTCTTTACCACTACCAAGTAGTTCCTTAGCACGTAAGAAATTTCTACTCCGGAGCAACAGGTGAGCAAATTTCATGAAGGTTGTTGAACGATCTAACTTCTGTTTTGTCCTAACATCTCCATGTAGGTTTGCCGTGGTTGATCTCTTTAACCAAGATACCTTCTGTTTTATTTTTCTTAAGGGTAATACTCATTCATACCAAGGACACAATCAGGTTAGGATAGTACAATCAAGATACTCTAAGCCAGGGGTCCTCAAACTTTTTAAACAAAGGGCCAGTTCACTGTCCCTCAGACCATTGGAGGGCTGCACTGTGGGCCCCGGGACGAGTCGGCTGGTAAGCAGGACAGGCAGCAGCGGCAAAAACACCCAGCAGGCGGGATAAATGTCCTAGGCGGGCTGGCCTGTAGTTTGAGGACTCCTGCTCTAAGCTTACTCACCCCTCTCTGCTTGTGTCTCTCAGCAGACCTTGACAGCTACATAACAGATTCCTTACTTTTCGTTTTCCTCAGCTAGAATATAAGCACTATGAGAGGAGATAATTTTGTCTTTTATTTACCACTGCATTTCCAAAGCTTAAAACACATCATAGGTGC
Organism: Otolemur garnettii; assembly: GCF_000181295.1. Classification (NCBI taxonomy): domain Eukaryota; kingdom Metazoa; phylum Chordata; class Mammalia; order Primates; family Galagidae; genus Otolemur; species Otolemur garnettii. The sequence goes on along the minus strand of NW_003852418.1, from coordinate 15,372,569 downwards.
TCAATAAATATATTTGAATGAGTGACTGGATGGCTGTATTATTCACCATGGCTCCCAGAAGGAGCCGGACCTGAGAAGCGCATGACTTTGCTCTTTGGGGTCTATCCCAGTGTCCTCTGTCCAGCAGGAGCTCCTGGAGGCCTGTTCCAGAACTCCGTGAGATGAATGGGAGAAGACGGGGCTCCCAGCAGGCCACGTGGTGAAATATGGAGAAATCTAACAGGCAGATTACAGGTTGGAATTTGATCCCCAATGTTAGAAGTAGGGTCTCCCGGGAGGTGCTTGAGTCACAGGGTAGACCCCTCATGGACAGCTTGGTGCATTCCCTGCGGTAATGAGCAAGTTTTTGCTCTATGAGTACCTGTGAGCTGGTCATCTAAAAACGCATAGCTGTCCCCTCCCGTCTCTCTCGTTCCCTCTCTCGCCCTGGCATGCTGGCCCCCCCGCCCCTTCAGTGTGTGGAACCAGCCTCAAGCCCTCCCCAGAAGCAGATGCTGACACCTTGCTTCCTACATAGCCTGCAGAATCATGAGACAAATAAATCTTTTGATTAAAAACCAGCCAGTCTTGAATATTGCTTTACAGTTACACAAATGGACCAAGATACCACGGTAGACAGCGCATCTGAGGACCAGATACCAGCACCTCTGTCCTAGGCTCCCCTGCCCTACGGCAAAACAGCCAACCCCACCAAATCGGCTTTCCTACCTCCCTTTCTGTTCCACCATTTCCACATTTTCCTTTTCTTTCATGTTCCAAAATGTTCTGATGTTTCAAATGTTCCGGGGTCTCCCCCCTCCCCCGTCTTCCAGCGTCTGCTCCTCCTCCCTCTGCTGAGCCTGACTGGACAGTGGGCAGTGCCCGTTCAGATGTCCATTCTCTTCCCTCTTCAGGCATCACCTCCTCTGGGAACTCCTCCCTGCTCATTCCAGTCAGGACCGGGTCCCCTCCACTGGTCCTCCAGACGCCGAGGGTTCATTTGTTACCACAACCCATCGCCATCTTGAACTTGCATCTTCTAAAGGCTTTCGAAAAGCATTGAGCTGATGGAGAAGCGAAATAATCCCTTCAAGATACGGATCTTCACAGTCCCGAGAGCTGATCGCAATGCCGGGCACACGTTAAGGTGTTGGTCACATTTGAAGAATTCATAAACGCATGAGTGACTGTCTGCCCATGTGTCACTCCGGACTTCCTCGACTGCAAAGATGTGATCACTCAGATTATCCTCGCCGGCTCCCTGGAGGAAGTTCATCTTTAAGCAGAGGTTTGAGAAAAGTTGAAACGGAAGTCAGAAAAGAGACTATTTGAGGGGTTCAGGCATTCGTAGCTTCCCCAAATGTTTGTATGCATATCTGAATGTGTTTGAAGCTTCCAAACACCAGATCTCCCAAAGCATCCCTAACCACTGCTGGGCGCGTTTTAAGCATCTGATCACATAAGAAGGGGGTGTCCGTCAGCTATGCCCACACAACAGCGGAGGGGAGATCTGGCCCCCATTAAGTTAATTTGCTGCCTGCCCACGCGGCAGCCTCAAGAGGATTACCACTGCTGAGGACGGACTACCGTGGCACACACACTCTCTCTTGTGCCTCTTTGGAATCGCTGAACCAGCCCATGGGGTGAAATGGGCACATTTGCTAGCAGAGGGGGTGGAATCGTAAGTCTTCAGTCTCTGTCTCCTGGAGAAAAGCAGCACTGATATTTCTCATATCAACTCTAAATAAACTGAGATATGGCAAACATCTTCCTCTTCCCTACGGGCGACTCTGCTTTAGGACATTTCCTTATCTCAGTGAGATCTATCATTGTGCTTGCCTCAAATTCACTTCGTGTATTTTTCTTTATGAAACAGAAAAAAAAAATACAAGTAAGCCTCCGCATAAGATATTTGCATACAAATTCTAGTTGGCACTTTTATAGCATCCTACAAAAGCTTCAGTGCACTCCAGAGTGTCACAATGGAAGGCTGTGATAGGGAAATGTGCATTTCTCTAATAACCAATTGCTTTTTTCACAGATGGATCTGTAAGGGCGTCCTAATAAGGCTGGAAAAATAAAACCATCTGCACAACAACAAAATAAAGCAAGTCTGAAATTCTGACAGCTTCTTCCAATGAAAGTTGGTTAAATGGGTCTTTGAATTAGCCAATCCCGCACTGCTGTCTGATTGTGGTGCTGGGAGAATGAGTTTTACCAACAGTTACGCAGAACAAAATCATTAGAGAAGAGACGCCGCGATATCACAGTCATGATGGCGGGAAGGAGCACTGGGTCTTAATTAAATTCCAGGGGAAAGGATTGCTCTTTTCTCAAAAGTAGAGGACTTCATTCTGAGGAAGCCGCTTGCACGATCCCAATGCACCACACAGGGAGACAGAAAACAACAAAACCAGGGGCATAGAGCTCACAGTCAAACGCAAGGTGATAAAAACAGTATTTACTACGTGCCAACAATGTGCTAGGCACTGAGTTTCCCACGTGTAAATTTCTATAGTCCTCATAAGAGCCCTACCCCACGGCAGAAGGTGCCTGCTAAGTCCTAGGCCTTCCAATCATTGGTGAATAAATACAAATCAATTTTATAAAACTGGTACCCAGAGAAATTAAGAAACTAACCTACAGTCACACTAGGGTTCAAACCCAGTTCTGTTAGAGGCTGTAGACTTTGGAGCGCCCCACTTCCTTTGCCGAATGTAGGTGTGTACTCCTTTATCCAGGGGAGGAGGATTTCGGCATGGAAAGTGAGCAGGAAGAAACAAAACCAATTCCCTTCTTGAGATGAGGCGCTACACTGGGCTCTATAATGATTTTCTTGGGCTGTAAATACCTCTGCCTTCATTGGCCTCTTCTTCCATAAAAGAATATCAGAAATTATGTGACTGGATTGGTATAAGGACACATATGCTCCAAATTGGATAGTCTTTCTTTTGATTTTAAAAAAAGTAACGTATTTTCCTGACAGTATCATGAGTTCCAGGCACCACATCTCCTAGAGAATGCAGCCCTAATGCTGTCCCATAAAAACTCCATGCAGAAACATTGTACTTACTCTAAGAAACTGTTATCAATCCAGATATGTGCAAGGTTTTGACCCTCTCAACATTTGCCAAACAACATTGAAATAAACACCTACTGGCTACATTAGGATTAGGTTTGGTTACATACACTAGAAATCCATCCACAACTAGAAATCCAATCCCAAAAAATGGGAATTTTTTTCTATAAAATAAGCCCAGACATGGACATTCCATGGTTGTTCCAGCTACGCGTAAAGAACTTGCACTCCCTCTGACTTCCTGATGGAGCTCTTAGCTGGTTCTTAGCTGGTGTCTTTGCCCCTCATGGAAGCAAGACTGTTTCTCCACCACCAAGCATCCCACTTTCATTCCAGACACGATATAGGGTAATGGCCAAGAATGAAAGTTGTAAAGCTTCAGCTCTAAACCTACTTTTATTTTGGGGGAAGGAAGCCTTCTGCAGGGTCTTCCACCTACATCTTTTTGGCCATAACTGAGTCCTAGGACACCCCTCCCAGAGTATTCCCTTTTCTGCCTGTTTTCTCTTTTGATAATAAAACTCATGCATGAGGATCAAACAAGATTTTTTTTTAAAAAAATATTTTATAACATAGTCATTTCTTTTTTCTTTTTTTTTTTTTTTTTGGCCAGGGCTGGGCTTGTACCCGCCACCCTCAACATATGGGGCCAGCACCCTACTCCTTGAGCCACAGGCACCGCCCATAATTTCTTAATTAGTATTAATTCCATTTGTCTCTCCGATACCCTGGAATTTGTGGGTGTCTATTTATAAGGCTACAGCATCTTTTATAAATACTTTTCCGGCTCGGCGCCTGTGGCTCAAGTGGCTAAGGCGCCAGCCACATACACCCAAGGTGGCAGGTTCGAATCCAGCCTGGGCGGCCAAACAACGACGGCTGCAACCAGAAAAATAGCCGGGCGTTGTGGCGGGCGCCTGTGGTCCCAGCTACTTGGGAGGCAGAGGCAGAAGACTCGCTTGAGCCCAGGAGTTGGAGGTTGCT
>NW_003852418.1:15335296-15368483 GCF_000181295.1 Otolemur garnettii | reverse complement strand
CAAAAAAAAAAAAAAAAAAAATACTTTTCCATCTTGGTCCTCATGACATCTTGGGTGGAGGCACGTAATTTGGGGAGAACTCTGACAGCCCCTCCCTTTTGAACCATTTTTATAATTTCCAAATAATTTCCAGGCATATGACTCATTTGATCTCAATCAGCCTCTGGAATAGGACCCCTCCTATTATTTTATAGATGGAGATTTACCAGATCAACCACTGAGTACTGCAGCCACCATGATTCCATTTTTCTAGCTGTTATTCTGTTTTTTGGTAGCACTGATAGAGTATAAGAAATGCAACCCCACGATATGGCACCTTGGATATTGCGAAATTAGCAGAAGGTCTCTGCCTGTCCCTTGCCCCTTCCTCCGTGAAGCAGGCCATGATACTAGGAGGTTGCCCTTTGCCCTCACTCTCTTCTCCCTTGAAGCTCCAGGGAAAGGATATTCTAAACAGACACCCAGAAGAATCTAAAACAAACAGGCCTGGCTAATCCCCTCCCAGTTTATTACCATCACATCACCTTGTCCTCCAATCCTATCTCTGCCCAACTGTCCATAAAAATAAAGCTTTCCCTGAGTCTTCAGGTTTTCATTATTCAAAGTTCCTGTGTCAGGTAAAATCTGTATTAAGTAAATTACATTTTTCTCTTGTTAACCTGTCTTTAGTTATAGGGATCTGCATCATAAACTCAGCAACAAGTGAGGAAAGATTTTTTTTTCCTCCCCTATAGAACCCTGAAAGACATCTTCAAAAGTGATTATCACTTTACTTATTCAAATACGGGGTTCTGCTCTGTTACCCACTAGCGGTTTGCTCACAGTTCACTACCACCTCGAACTCCTGGGTGCCAGCAATCCCCTTCCCTCGGCCTGCCAAGTAGCTGGAACTACTATGCCTAATTTTTCTAGTTTTTGTAGAGATGACATTTTTCTATGTTGCTCAGGCTGGTCTTAAACTGTTGGCCTTAAATGATCCTCTTGCTTGGGCCACCCAATGGATTGCAGGCATGAGTGAAATTATCATGCCTGCTTACGACAGAGAACAATCAGGGCATAAAGAGATTAAGTGACCTGTCCAAGGTAACAGAGCTACTTAACAGCAGAGCCAAATTCTTTCCTCCTTCCCATCAGTTCCCAAAGTACTTTCCTTATAATCGTAAACACGAAAGATATTTCAAAATCCTAGTGTTTATAGTTTACTTTAGAAAGTATCTATTTGATGTAGTACAGATACTTTACATAGTATCTACAATTGAATTCAAAATAGCAAAGTGTGGCATATGTTTGTTTCAATCTAGACAATCAAGGGTGCTTGTAATACCCGAACTGAAAATCTGCATCCCAGGAATTATGAACTGGCATATGTGAGAAAAAAAGGGGGGGGAAACACCCAGAAAATCGAAACCTACTAATCAATGCCCCTCACTCCACAAGCAGATTCTGTTATCTTTTTATGTGGTCAGCAACAGGAGCTTTGTTAATTAGCAAGCAGATCTGGAACTGTTTTTCTTTGTAAATGAAGGGGTGTGGAAGGACTTACAAAGTAGCCAGAAACATGGTAAATATTCCCCTTCCTTGCAGATTACGGAATGAGACTCCAATGGGCCCAGGATTTTCACCTGCAAAACTGTGTCCTGGCGGGCTTAGAATCCCCAACTCCCCCCCCCCCTTTTTTTCCCCAACAGACAGCTGTGTGACGCCTCCACCTCTTACTAGAACCTCAGCTGAATCTTGCTGCTAAATGATCATCCCATCAGCCACAAGGAAACTTTCCCACTCAGTGAAGCCAGAGAGCTCACAGCGGGGGCCACATCCCCGTTTCTGCACCTGCTGGCTAATGATTATTCACAAGCATCTGTAAATTTGGTGCAATTTGTATTGTAAGCAACTATTGGTCAAGTTTCAGAGCGAAACACCTGCCCTCCCCTCCCCTTAATTATTGGAACCCACTGATGTAATCATAACCACCACCACTGGCCAAATTGGCTCAGCTCAGCTTGCAACAAAGTCTCTGCATTTTGTATTAAAATGTGCACATTCTACGTGATGTTTACTAAATGTAGGGCCCAACAAGTCTGCGAAGAAATTGGCTTGATGCAACGTTTACCAAAGATTCACTTAAGGATAAACTTTTTTTTTCCCTCTCTGACAACCTCAATTGACATCTCAGGGGACACAGTTGGAGAAAGCCCGGTCTAGCCCTGTCTGACCCTCTCACTATTCAGACATTTCCTCCAGGCAAGGAGAGGACCAGAATTAGACACTGGCTTTTATGCCTTCTGAGCAGAGTTTTTCCTATTGTACTCTGCTCTTTTCTTCCTTCTCCAAGTAAATCACAGGATCATCAGAAGCCCTATTGAAGCATCCCTTGGACTGGACTGTGATCTTTATCTTCAAAGCCTTCCTGCTAGGCTGTCTGCTTGAAATTTGCATGACAGCTAAAGGAAAATAAATTGGGGGGCTGGCTCCCTTTGATAACCAAATGATCCTCTTTCCTTCTTTGTTCTGAAGGTACCACTCTAAAAGGAATTCAGCCATGAGGAAAATAATTCTAGAGTATTTAACTCTGCGCAGTCACGGTGACTGGCTTGGGCATTTGCTTGAAATAGGAACTGTGTGGCTTCTGTCCTCAACCCAGGTCAGTTACCAACTGAAGGGACCGGCCCTTTTAGAAGGTAAGCATCGGTCCTGGGTGGGACCCAGCTGCGGAGGCTTGACAGAGACAGAAAACGTTAATTCCGCAGTCCCCTTCAGCTTTCAAGGAGCGCCTTCTCTGGGAGGGTGGCTCCGGAACCCTGAGATCGAGGGCACAGGAAAAGTGTGAACTCCAAGTTCAAAGAGGAGGAAGAAATGTGCAGTAAAGGAACTAAAAGACCCAGGGTTTTCTTTTCCTCCTTGCTCTGAACTTGTCGTCGTGTTTTTTATTTGCTATTCGGTACCATCGTAAGAAACAGTAAAATTTTAAATTACGAGCATGAATTTTACCATCCCCTTCATGTGTACACTGTCCACTCTAAGTGTTAACATAAAAACGTCGTTTCGTCTTGTGGTGCATGGTGGGGGAAGGGTAAAGAGAACACTGAACTCGTGGGCTGAAACACCCGACGTGCACGGCTCACTTTACGTAGCTTTGCACGCGTGTTTGCAGAAACCCCACCCGCCTGTTTTATTTCAATTCTGCTGTGCGTGGGTCCCCTGGGGCTCCTTCCTTTCTGCTCAGGGATGAACACAGGAGGAGTGAGGGGGACAGGAACTCGCTCAGGCAGCTCCAAGTTTGCTTTTCCTTCTCCACCGGCTAGGAAGCAAGAGCAGGAAGAAAGGACGCCGTGGGCTTCCCTGCTCATGTCTCTTACAGCACCACTTTCCTCCTTCTGGATGTGGAGCAAGCTTTGATCCAGAGGGAGCGGCTCTGAGGCTGCCCCAGCCTCCCCCACTCAGCAGTAGATGGGCCACCTTCACCTTCCACCTGCCTTGGTCCTCACTGAGCTCCCTGCATCTCGGGACCCCTGGACCTGCATGTTGATGGCGTCCTGAATGCTGCCGGCCAGCAAGGCTGTGAGGACTGTTAGAGCAGGTAGCTGGGTCTGCAGTGAGTGGGAAGAGGAAGTGGGCAAGCCAGCCAGTAGGGGTCCCCAGGCGGTGACAGAAGGGACAGGACTTTTCTGGGCACTTCCCCTACATGGAGCTTTGAGAACTTTGGTTGACCCCATGCAAGTTACTGTATCATTGGCAGCCCCTCCCCCAGCAGGGTATGAAGGACAGGAATGACACTTCCAGACTGGGCCAGGAAAGGACAGAGCCTCTCACCCCTGACTTCAGAGCAGAGACAGGACAACCCCTGGGCAGTTCAACAGATGGGCTCTTTCCTCCCTGAGAGGGGCCAAAAGTGTTCGGAGCCCAAGCCACCACCAGCTCCCACTCGGCAGGTGCCTCCCAGGCTCCCTCTTGCGTCCCTTTTTCCCATAAAACATCTTTCTCTCTTGCCCTGTCTCCCACTGTCATCCTTCCTAGTGGGGAGACAAGAACCGAGCACCCTGGGGACCTGCTCCGCTCACAAACAGGCTCCATCACCCCATCGTACAGAACTTACAAACACAAGTTCAGAGACACAAGTGTTAAGATTTCCAAGCAAACAGCAGAGCAGTAAACCACGTGAGGGATTCTTCCCGGCACGGAAACCCGAGTAACTTCCTGGTTCGCGCACCTGCAAAGCCCGCCCTGCTTATATGTGCTGGATACAGGGCCGGGGCACCAGCAATAGGAGTCTGTCCCAGGCGCCCAGGCAGCACCCTGGGCTGTCCAGGCCTCTCCCTCGTCCTCTGCTCACAACACTTAGCATCACCGTGATTCATTTCACAGCATCCTTAGACCGCAGAAACGCCTGAAGTTCCGTCTATTACATTGTTAGGTACAAACAATTATTTATATCCTAACAAATTGATAGCCCCCCAAAAAACGAAATCAAAAGGGAAAAATACAGAACCTCTGTAAGTTGACCACCTACAGTCAACATACGGAGGTGGTCAACATAAGGAACTGGCCCTACCCTGCTGATGCGTACGTGTGGTGCATGTCCAGTCTATGAAAATCAGGTCAACTTCATAGGGAGGTGGTCAACTATGGAGGTTCTACCAGTACTTGTATTTCATTCTTAATTAAATAACCACATAGGATGGGTATGTCTGTTGGGCATTGAAACCCTCCATCCTGGGTATCCGACTGGACTCTGCTGCCCTCAGTTTCTGATCCACTTTGATTTTCACACAGTATTTTTTTTAATCTGCACAACTGCCAAAAACCCAGCTCTACGAAAAAATGGGACATCATAGAAATAAATTTCATTCGCTGTCATGTTGCAAGTGAACAGTCTCGGACCAATAGTTCCCAAGAGTCCTACAGGTGTTGAGTCACACTCTTTCCTGGGAAAATGGAATGTTATCCCACAGCACTGTGGTGGATTCACTGCAGTGCCTTGGGGCACCTGGGGACATGATTCAGGAACCAAAAACAGAGACGACTGTGGGATTTAGACTCAGGCTGCTCTAGATTTGTGCCCCAGCACGACCTCCTGGGCCAAGGCGCTGTCAGTCTTAATGCTTTAGACTCCACAGCATAAACTGGGTCGAGAGGAAGCCACCTCACTAGAGCCCCCAGGAGGAGCTCCAGAAATGGAACCAGCACTTAACAGCTCTACACTCCCCTCTCCGTAACTCCCCTGAGGTCCCCGCTCTATTGTCTCACACCATGACTTCCTGATGCACCTGCTGTGATCTCACTTTCCATTTATTGTGAAATGAATATTCACAGAGAATCTAAGTGAACCCAGCACTTTTTTTTGGTATGGGGGATGCAAAGCTAAATCCAATAGACATGATACCTGCCCTCAGAGAGCTTGCAGAGGCACAGAGAACACAGAAACCACAGAAAAGCCAGAGGTGAAGTTTTGAGCGCTACCATGGTGTTCAGAGCACTTTAAGAGCGTACAGCTTGCAGCTGCATCTGGCCGGCAATATTGGGTTCTCTGTAAAGAATCTACATGTGCCTAGTATTTAAGTTGAAGTCTGAAGAAATATCACTTTTTTTTTTTTCTTTCTTTCTTTTGCAGTTTTTGGCCGGGGCTGGATTTGAACCTGCCACCTCTGCTATATGAGGCCAGAGCCCTAATCCTTTGAGCCACAGGTGCCACCTGGAAGGTAAGATTTTTCCACACCAAAGGAATAGCAAGAACAATGACTTCCTCCATGCAAGGGAGCAGGCCCTGCTCAGAGAAAGTCCACATGTTCCATCCCAGAGAGGACATTAACATCCTAGGTAATACTGATGCCAAGTCACTCACACAGCCGCCTGGAGCCTAGACGCACAGGTGACTCCTAAAGGTGGGACCATGCAGAGCAGAACATGACCAAACTGTCCTGCAGAGTGCAGACGGGCCCTGTTGCAACCAACAAACTCAGATAATATCAGCTGCAGAAAATACTTCAAGGGGTGTGGCTGTCTGCCAATAAAACTTAATTCACAAATACAAAAGCAGGAAGTACGGGCCTTTGGTGCAGAGTTTGCAGACCCACACTACACACTACAGAAGACTTCTATGTGTCCATCGTCCATCTTGCTTCAGAGATGGACCTAGGGAGGGTAATTAAATGGAAAAAAAAAAAAAAAAAAACAACTAAGCTGTGTACAATGGCTCACACCTGTAATCCTAGCACTTTGGGAGGCTGAAACAGGTGCGTGGCTTGAAATCAGCAGTTCAAAAACAGCCTCAACAAGAACAAGACTTCCAACTCTACAAAGAAAAGGAATTATATAAAATATATATACTTTAATTATATATTTTATATAATTATATATAATTTACATTATATAAAATTAAATATTAAATTTATATTTTATACATGACTATATATAAAATACATATAATTAGCCAGGTGTGGTGATGGGTCCCCATAGCTCCTGCTACTCAGGAGACTGAGGCAGGAGAACAACTTGAGCTCGGGAGGGTGAGGTTGCAGTGAGTTATGATATTGCCACTGTGCTCTAGCCAGGATGACACCACTCAAAAAAAAAAAAAAGAAAAAACAAAGAAAAGAAAAGTTAAACCTGGTCCTTGGTCTTTCAGGTTTCCCAAAGTAAACAAACAAATGTAAACACATCATAAAAACACCAAGAGGAATGGTTATGAAAACCGGAAAAATACCAACCTTACCCATATCTATAAACCCTTCTATAAAGAAGGAAGCCCGGCTTTTCGGGAGTGTAGCATCACTAAAGGTGAAAGATAATAAAATTGTTATTGCAGGAAGGACAGAGGATCAGGGAAAGGAGGCGGGGGCCGGCCGGGGCTCCTGAAGGGATGCAGACTCCTTAGCAGGAGGCCCCCTTCCTCTCCCCGCCCGCCTTTTGCAGCCCGAGCTTTCCTTGCACAAGCAGCCCTGGGCTGGCTCTTTTCTATAAAAAGAGCCGTGTGAGAAGGCCTCACACTTCAGGCATCCCAGAGAAACAAAGGTCAGGCTGAGTTTCCTTATCAGTTGTTATAGCAACAAAGAAAATATTGCAGAGGCCCAGAAAATGCCATGTTGGCGACACGTCCAGAGGTGCAATCACAACACATCTTTCCCCGGTGCACAGACTGTGTTGGTACCTGTGTTCCAGAATTTCCAGGTCTCCTGGAGAGGGAAGCTTCTCGGGCGGGCGTAGGAGAAGGACTCCAGGCTTCCATTAGGGCTCCCTCCTGGCTTCCCGCAGGTGTCTTAATGAGAACACCTTGCTGATGGCTTCCAGGTGCCAAGTCTTACCTGCTGCTGGGCACTCCCTCCATTTCTGGTTCCTGAAGGTTTCTTCAAATAGGATTTCATGCCGTTTCCCACCTGCATTGTAATTACCTAGACACCATGACTGAATATGCAGATGCAGGAGCTCCGCCCCAAATCTGGTGACTGAGCTTCTTTTGCCAACAGTTCAGAACTGCCAGCTTAGCGAGTAGATGTGGGTGGCGATACCTTTTTTAGCACAGATGCAGGTAGGCGATTATCAGGCAGTGCTGCCTAGGCTGCAGCAAATCACACTGGATTGAGCCAATGAGTCTGCATTAAAATCAGCCAACTGTTGATTTCCAGCCATTTGGTATTTAAGATACAGGACTTAGAACATCAATATGAAGGAGAAATATTAACTTGGCTGACTTAATGGAAATCTGAACATGGCTGCATGTTTTCTGGGACTAAAGGAATTTCTCTGTTCAACAGTGCAAATGTTATATTCCTGCTAGTTGTTTCTATTTCCTGAGCCATCGGGTTAAATGACCCAGGGTCAGGCCTGGTGAGGGCAGGTGAACCTCTTTTCAGTGAGACCTGACACACCTGTGGATGTTAAATAAGTATTTGGTCATTGAACTTCAGAAACTCATGCCGTCTTGCCGTAGAGAGCATTGTAACAGCTATTGCATTTTTCTGCCCTGGACTGGTAAACGATCTTTTAAACACTGAGTTGGGCATGCGGAGAAGAATATGCAAACCAGTCCCCCAAATCCCACCTCCCTTCCAGCCAAAACTATGTTGTTTCTCCTAATATGTAATTAAAACAGAAATATCAACTACATCTAAGACAAATTTCACGGTTTAGCCTCCAGATTCCAGTGTATTCATGATGTTGTCATAGCTCTTTAGAAGTCACTTTACATCGTGTACAAATCCACCCCATCCTTGAAGAACTTCCCCTCTCCTCACACCTGTATGTTCAACCCTTGAGTTAGGAGTTTAGGAAGACAAAAATCAAAATCAGTTTTTATCACCATTCCCCTTATTTAAGGTCAGAGATTAAAAGTATTGACGTTTCTTATGGCTTCAGCCTGAAAACGTGAAATAGGGGAGAGGGGGAGGCAGCACCTGTGGCTCAAAGGAGTAGGGAGCCGGCTCCATATGCCGGAGGTGGCAGGTTCAAACCTAGCCCCGGCCAAAAACTATAAAAAAAAGAGAGGAGAGGCTCCAAAAAATAAGAATGTGGGCAAGTCCAGGCTGTCACTTGTTCTGAGAATAAAGTTTTATTGGAACTGCCATCCCTGTTTATGCATTGTCTGTAGCTACTTCTGAACTAGAAGACCACAGAGTAGACACGAGGCCAGACAATGAAGTTGGTGAACTTATCCTAGAACAAGGGCGACATGCCCGTGGTGAGCTCCACCCGGAGCCCAGGGGAGCACTTTGAAGGTGACCAGAGCGATAGTCAGCGATGAATGGGTTTGCCAACTTCATCTTCTGACCTCATAGGACCCACAAACCCTGAATTATTTATATCTCATCCCTTCCCAGAAAAGGTTTGCTCTCCCCTGAGGCAGGTGGTCATAGGGAACAGAATAGGCTCAGAAATCAGATTGGCTGGGTTTGATTGTGGGTCTACCATTTAGGAGGTGAGAGATTTGGGGTATATTAGATTTTTGAGACTCCTTGAGGCTGAGTTTTGCTGTCTATAAACTGGGGCTGATAGTTATACTCACCTCATAGCCTTTGTCAATTAGATTAAATAAGATGATTTATTTAATTAATTCAACAAAAACAGTTAGAATTGAGCTTGGCAGGAAAAGCTGTCAGGAAACATAATAGTACCTGTTTTCTGTCAATAATTCTTTTCTAAAAACTCCTAAAAGGTTCTTACGTGTCCCTAACTCCACTCCGAACCATTTCTTTGCACACTCATTAGCGTCAGAATTGCTTCAGCAATTTCAGCTTCATTAAAATTATAATTATTTGTTTAATTCCACTTCCTTTATCTACTTCCTCAGCTTAATCCCCCCATTGGCTGCCAAGGCCCTGGGAATCAGGACAAAAAAATCTCTTGTGAGTCTCAGAGGAGAAAACAAAACAAAACAAAAAGAACAGATAAATTCAGGGAAACGAAGAGGGAGGGAATTAACAAAGGCACATGGTGAACCAAAATTTTTAAAAGACAAAACGAATACACCTGGGATAAGCGGGCTCAGCTAAAAGAGCGTGAAAAGTAGCTCGGAGCACTCAGAGAGTCCAGAGCGTGTTCCAGTGAAGTCATTAGCACCCAACCGTTTATGTGCTCCTGATCCACTAATTAATTGTTGGTGGAATTCAATCCTCTTTTCCCCAGTATTTCTCAAGCACTTAAAACCCCCACATCCTGACCAGCAGCGTCCCCGGACATTCTGGCTAACTCAGATCCAAGGGATTTTAGTTTCACAAACTTGCTGTCAGCTGGGCTTCTGGGATACAACTGGTGTCAATCTTCATTTTGAAAAATTATGCACTTTTTGGAAGGAGTGCAAATGAAAATGAACCTTTTCCTGGCTCTTTCGTTGGGCTCTGAAGAATTTATTTTTTTCTCTCCAGATACTACAAGAAATTGTTTTTTGGTGAAAATAATGGTTTTGGAAGGGCCTAGTGCCTGGCACAGAAAAAGTATACAAGCAATGTTAATTTACCTCCCCTACGTGACTGAATTCTATCCCCAAATTTGATTTTCTTCTTCTTTTTATTTATTCAACATCAAGTGATTAAGCATGAGTTATGGGTTGGGAACAGGTCGAGAGCCGGGGTTTTTGGGTTGCCGGAATTAGCACAGCCTAATACAGACCATCCAGGTAAATTTGAAGTAAAGATAGATAATGAGCATTTAAAAAATACAATCCTGGGCGGCACCTGTGGCTCAAAGGAGTAGGGCACCAGCCCCATATACCAGAGGTGGTGGGTTCAAACCCAGCCCCAGCCAAAAATTGCAAAAAAAAAATACAATCCTGTCCCATGAAATATTTGGGACATATAATTACTTATACTAAGAAACGATGCATGGAGTTATTCAAATTTAACTGGGTGCCCTGTGCCCTGTCTAACAAAGAGTCATAAACAGGGCAGACTGCTTGCTCAGCTTGATGGGAATGTTGACTTCAGGTGCTTACAAGATCCAATTCCCACCTGGTGCTCCCCCAGGGAGAAAGCCTGGTGAACACAGTGACCTTGTCTTTGGAAGTCCATGGTCGCTGGGGGCCCACTTAGCGGGTATTACTATATTATAATTGCAACTTAATTTCTTTGTTGTACTCCTCTGGGATTAGCACCCTGCCACACACATTTAAGAAAAGAAAACTTTTCCTTGGGGCCAGGGTGTTTTATTTAAAAAATGGAATAAAATTTTTAAAAACAAAATGATCCTGAAATATACAGCAATAAAAACATCTGGCAGTTAATGTGTTGAGGTGATGGGCCCCAGGGTCGGTGTCTTTTTTGTCTCTCTATCCCTGGACTTCAGCAGATTGCGGGGAACTAGTACTTACGGTGATGTTCAGTACAGACCAACTGGATGTGTGTGAGCAAATGTGTGAATGGCTGCATTTATGTCAAACCCAAGGCAAAACCAAGTTCACAGCTCCTATGGAAAATCTCCTCTGCACACCTTTCAGCAATACTGACGATGTAGAGAAAAACCACACAACCAGACTCCAAAACCCATATGGATGAAGAACAATCTTTTATTTCAAAATGTCTTATGAAGGTACTCCAAATAAAATAAAAGCCTTTAAAAAGAGAGGGCAGGGGGCAAGGAGAGAAACTGTAACCATGTAAACAAGAGGAAAGGGTCCTTTGGAAGGGTAGTTCTGAACAGAATAGGTAAGAGTGAGGCAAAGCACTCATTTAACTAATTGGCAATATTAATATAATCAAATACGATTTCTAGTAGTTAACCAGAACCACCATATCAATAACTGAGGAATAGGGGTGTAAACAAATAACAAATAATTAAGAGGCATTTTATGGTCAGCACTGACGGTCGTACAATTAAAACACTCAGAAGGAAAATCACAGGAATCCACAAAAGGACAGATTCAGAGAAGTGCAGGGACCACAATGTCAACAATAGAAAATCACTTAGTGGCATTGACCCCTTTCTGTCCAGCTGTGAACAAAAAGCCGGTATCTAGAGAGCACGTTTCAATTACACTAAGAATTAAAAAAAGAGGAAGAGAAAGGAGAGAAAGAAAAGAAAACTATTGTATTGCAGAGTTTCCCGATGACCACACAATTTGCCAGGACTTTAAGCTTCTTGTCTTTGTGGACGCTCCTCCTGCTGTCATTCGTGACCTCCTGGGTGGATCTGCGGCTGACGTGTCACAGGTGTGTTCCCATCTCCAACAGCACCTGTCAGTGCTCGGACCCATAGGCAGGGAAAGTCTCTGTTCGGTGAAGCTTCAGAGGGCTGGCAACATCTTTTCCAAAAAGAATTTAAAACCAACAGTTACAGCAGAAGAACACTCACTATCAGACTGTCTAGCAATAAGATTCTATGTAACAGAAATTAGAAACATACTTAGGATGGGAGTTTTTTCCCCTAAGACTATTCACAGTGATATGCAAATAAGAGTCATGTGACTGTCCATACTTAGCATATCATTTGCATGTGGCCTTTGCCCTGAGCTATGGTCAGCCCCTTGGTCGTTATTTTCTTCCTTAATTTTTCATCTACATCAAACTGTATACCCAGGGTATTTAAGGGAGATGAGACAGAAACAGGACTGTGGAAACTTTTGTCCTGAGTGCTTTTTCTACGCCTGACCAGCAAGACGGCAATAATAGTATGTTTTACTTAGTTGATCTCATTGTAAAAATAGAAGAGGACTTAAAATCTATTTAGCATTCATTATTTTAGTCTTATGTTACAAACCAAGCAAAAACAAGAAAATCAAGACGACAACACACAAGGCCACTATTCACCTCCTTTGTGACTAGAGTTGACAAACTTTTTTCTATAAAGGGCCAGATACTACATTTTTGAGATTTTGCAGACCATAGGGTCTCATCACAAGGACTCAGCTCTGCTGCCTGTAGCAAAAAAAGCAGCCATGGTTAATATGTAATGAAAGGGCGTGGATATTCCAATAAAACTTGAGTAATAAAAATAGGCAGTGAGTTGATTTCAGCTTGCAGGATGTGCGTTTGCCAATCCCTGAAAACACACCCCCTTGACTTAACAAAAACTAGGTTTTTCTGCCATCTGTTGGCCAAGGGTTATCACAATCAAAGAAATTTACATGGCTATGAAGAACCCTCAGAACTGGGAGGGGAAAAAAACCTGCTCAACCACAGTGGTGCACAACGCTCTTGGTAATTAAGTATGTGGATCAAGAAGATGGGGGGCTGGGGGACAGGGCTGAGCTGAGGGGAGCACGTACACCTCCCCTGCACGCTTTCAAAACAACATTTTAAACAGTGAACCAAGCAACAAGGTTCCTGGTGGCATGTGGTCCTTAACCCGTGCGTTTGTGCCTTATTATGTCATCGCAAACAGTGTGGACCACCTGCCAGGTCCCATCGGGTCATCCATCCAAAGTGTAAACTTAGGCCAGGAAGAACATTTTCCACCCACACAGAATGGGGAAGAATTTTGTTTCGCCCTCCTCACAGTATGGTTGAGAAATAAAGGAAACAGAAAGTCTGGCATCAATTACTAGAGTCACAGGGCAAAAGCCAAAACAAAAAGGAAATCACAGATTCAGAAATTCACCCGCCTCACATCTGAACTAGAGGAAAACCGTGTACCCGAGCGTACACTCACGAGACACAATAGCTGTGATTATTATCAGACGAGTCTTGAATATCCAAATGTCTCAAATGGCTAGAAATACTTCTTCCGTACTCCCAGCTAGTTTGAATGTCTATTCTATTCTCTTTCCGGCATACGAACACACTAACACGTGGGTAAATTATTGTAACGGATCTGAGTACTGTGAGGATGCCAGCTCCTCCAGGTGTATCTTTATTACGGTTTGATAAAATTTCCTGCACGGAGCAGATGCCATACAAATGTGTTAACGTCAAATCTAGATCTGGCCAAGTGCAAAGCCCTCACCTGCACCTTCCACTGTAGCTCCTGGAACTCTGAGTTTGTGGGGAAAGCACCTGATAGCTTTCACTGGGGGTCAAGTCAGCACAGAAAGGGAGCTTACTGCTTCTATCGTGATGTCTGACAATCGTTCCTGCTTGGTTTGAATACTGTGTTTGACTCAAAGCCAGGAAACGGATTCCAACCATATTCTTGAAACTCACACAAAGGTCACAAGCTGGCACTGGCCTGTTGATAATATCTGGGCCCAGACCTATTCCTTGGTCTGCCCAGGCTTGGAAAACATTTGCAATTGCTTGTCAATATTTTAAAAACCGTGCACTGCCCACAAAGATGTCAATTTCTCTGTTTTCCTGGAAACCTGGAAGACAAAGTGGGCCCCACATTCTGTCGCATCACAATGGGCCGGGGTGGCGGCAGACTGCCCTCTTCAGGCAGGCCTGGGCACTCCCTGACATGCACCAGGGACCCACCCTCATTTGCATGTCCTGCCTGGATCCTGTGGGCATTGCTCAGATCTTAATCTATTACTTCTCTCTTAAATGATGCATGGACAACATATATGACTGTATTTAGAATTAATTTTGAAAAAACAATGGTATTCTCTCCAAAGTAGCCATTGGCTCAGGGAGTCCTTAATAAATATGCAAATTGCATAGGCTGGAACCAGTTCTCCAGAGACACTTCCATCTCAGGGCACGTGTCTGAATCACCCATGGGGAAAGGATTGGGGAGTCTCTCATCCTTAATAAATATGCAAATTGCATAGGCTGGAACCAGTTCTCCAGAGACATTTCTATCTCAGGGCATGTGTCTGAATCACCCCTGGGGAAAGGATTTCTTCCTACAGGTGAGACCATTGATGAAAGAAACATCCCTGGACGAAGCTTCAGAACACTGGAGCTCTGATGCCAGCTCCTCCAGTCACTGGCCATGTGGTCATGAGCAAGAATTTGGACTTCCAAGGGTCTCAGTTCCTTTATTCTTGAAAGAGAGAGCATAGTCCTACTTCCACCAACTCCATCTATTTCCAGGACAGCCAAATAAGGCATCCAGAAAGATGCCTCGTACAGTGACACACATGCGTGGTGCCAATCTTTGATTTCCAAAAATTGGGTGATGTCATATCTGATCAATAAGACAGGGGCCTCTATTTTCTTATTTTGTTTTGAATCAAGTGATGCTATCTTCCGAGGCAATTGGTATGGAAGAACTCTGAAAATATTAGTGCAATGGAGCGTCTTCAGTATACGGGTAAAGAGTGTCAAGATGATGGTTCTAAGAAGGAGCAGGGGCCCGAGCTGAGCTCTGCACCGACGCTGGACGTGCTGGGGTGCAGTGGCCTTGGGGCTGGTCTCCAGCTTCCTCTCTCATTCCCTCAGGACCCTTTGAATGAAAATAGGAATTGAATCTGATACTGCCATGCTCAGGCCCCTCTGTGCTTCCCCCTCACTGTGAGAATAAGCCAGTCTAGGTTACTGGTCACCGTCACCCCACTGCCTCTTCATGCCCCGCAGGCTGCAGCTCTGCTGCCTCCTTTCTGCTCTGTGAACGCTCCCAGCTCATTCCTGCCTCAGGGCCTTTGCACCTGCATATCCCTCTGTGAAAAATGCTTTTCCTCGCATCTCGGTGTGGCTGCCTCTTCTACCTGTTAAGTTTTAGGGTAAACATGGGGACTTCCAATGATGATTCCATTCAACAAGTCTCTTTGTCATTGTCTTCCCAAGCCAACAACTCTGCCTCACATGCTCTCTTATACTTTCTTTTCCACTGGTATATGTACCAAATTTTAAATTAAATGTTTGCTTAATTATTGACCCTGACTGGGATTAGAAGCTCCATGCCTGTCGCAGCACCTGTGTGTGCCTGTCCTTAGCATAATAAGATCCATGCTCAATAAACATTTGCTGAGCAAAGGAATGAGGGAGTGGATGAATATCATAGAAGAAAACTTTAAAACCTAACCCACTTACTAGATAGGTGATCGTGGACACATTGTTACTCCTTAAGACTCAGTTTCTTTGAAGCAATTGAGAATAAAGCACTTTGTCAGGTAGCTGGTTAGAGACCCTGTGTGTTAGTTCCTGGTGCAGGCCTGCCACACGCCAAGCTCTCAGAAAGGGAGGCTTTTGAAAGACAATGATTAAATACAACTCGGCTTCTTTGTACGTCAATCTGGGATTTCAGCCCTTCGCGAGTGGCTTGTCAATGTTTGTTCACATAAAGAAGGAAAGGAGAGCTTTTGCATTTAAAGAAATTTGAGGAGCTTGGGTTTAAAAAGATGGCACAGATTCTTTATCACAGGACATCTCAGAGCCTTGAAAATGAAAAATTGTTTCCATTTGGAAAAGAGAATTTAACATGTAGCATTTCCCCAGACTTCCCACAGTAGGGTTTTTTGGGGGGGGTGGTATTATCAACTAGGGTTATCACGCCACAGAACACACTTTGGGAAGTGCCACTCTTGTTATTTCATCCAATTCATTCCTAAAAAAATTCCCAGGAATACAGCATTCAACACAAACTTGTCAAATCCTTCTCTTTCTACATTTCTTTCACATCCTTTATGATACACCTGCTTCAAAAGTTAACTCTGCATCTGCCTAATTATAGAATAGAATTTCCACATGAAAATCAGAAAATGACATGAGAGAAACAGTGACGGTAGATTAGATATGTCTTAGTGTAGGTGGCACGTGTCAAAACAGTATCAATAAAGTGATTATTTCAGAATTAACCAGTAGGTGGCTCTCGAGGACTAAATTTGAGGCGGGAATGACTTTTTTTTTTCCTCAAACCAATGTGATAAATTAAGGACTGTATGATTTTCAATGTTATCTTCCAGATCTGCCAGGAAAAGTCAGCCTGAAATCCTTCATGGTAGGTGAATTGGCCAGAGGAATTACAACCGATGATCTCCAGCCAAACGAGGAGAACTTCATCGTACGGCACACCTGGGGCCACCAGGTCATTAACTTTTCCCAATTTCATTTTTTTGGAAGGATAGAGGAAACAGGAAGACAAAAGGTAGGTGGTATAGGTAGGAAATGGATAAACCTATTTTTTCCCAGTTAATTTTCATGTGAATAACTGTTTCTGATAAGCGAGACAGTATTAGGTACGCGGTGAACATCTTAAACTTTTGAGAAGTATTACTCAACTTACTGTCTATCGGAAAACTATAATCATTGGTTATAATAGTACAAAGGTAGTAAAATGTGCTTTTATTTTAAAAGTAAATACATTTAGCTAGAAGAGACTGAATAAAACAATGAATAGTCTAAGTGGTATGTATAAGACAAAAACTACAATGATATAACTCAAGTGCTGCAAAAATTTCCAAAGTTGAAATGGGAATGAACGGCATTTGTGACAACCTGATGTGACCCAACTCTCTCTATATAGGTAGATTTTGGAAGGGAAGATAATTTGTCAACTATTTATCAATTCAGTTGTTCCCTCAGCACCTCATGTGGGTACTCGGAGCCTCTTTTCCTACCATTTTGGCTAATTCCATGTTCTCTGCTGCTGAGCAGAGCATAGAGCCATAAGGACTAGAATGGAAATACTTCCAGCGCCTTCTTAATATTATACATTGTTTCAACAAATACAAATGGAATGGCTACTCCAGGCAAGGCACTGGAGATAAATAATACAGATAAAAAGAGGGGGACAGGCAGGATGGCTCAGGTCTGTAATTCTAGCATTCTGGGAGGCCAAGGCAGGTGGATTGTTTGAGCTCCGGAGTTGGAGACCAGCCTGAGCAAGAACGAGACCCTGTCTCTACTAAGAACAGAAAAAATAGCACTAGACAGTGTTACAGGCATCTGTCATCCCAGCTGCTCAGGAGGCTGAGGCAGGAGGATCACTTAAGCCCAAGAGTTTGAGGTGGCTGTGAGTTATAACACCATGGTACTCTAACCAAGGTGACAGAGTGAGACTCTGTCTCAAAAAAGAAAAAGAAAGACAGAAAGAACCCACAGTTCTCTTCTCCTCCTGGCCATGATTGCTTCCTGGAAGAGTTAGCCATGAGCCAAGTAGCCACATGATTAAACATGAAATGAAAATTGTGATAAGGGCCATAAAGGAAAGGTTCACCATCGACGCCTTTGAGGACATGTATTCAGAGGTGTCTGTGTTAGTTACAATGAAGTCTGGAGGGCTTTCTGCGTGTCTGAGGGGACCCGGAGGTGAGTAGAGTAAACTGGGGCAGGTCAGGGGCACCGTGTACGGGACAAACTCCCTGGAGGAGACACAACCAGCAGGAAGAGCTGAGAAGAAGCTGGGTGTGACCCTGGCAGAGCCGCAGATCGGGCATGGATAGCAGAGGCCCTGGTCATTCATTCATTCTTGCATGCATTTATTCAGCACATTTCTGTGTGTAAATCAGTTATAGCCTAATGAAAGCTATTTTGAGTTCAGCCATCTTGTACCCCATCATTGAAAAGTTCTTTTGCAACTATCCCCCATATACATATGTTTATTTATAAATCACATGTGCTTGTGCATATACTTATATACTATATACTGTAAAATGCAAAAAAAAGCAAATTTAAAAGAATAAGAAAGGTTTAACCAGAACTTTTAGTTGTTCTTGTCTTACCTATGAGCCAGCCTGTGCTGTGCTCCAGAGACCCCAGACTCTGGGCGAGAATCTTACTAGGATATTCTTACTCAAAGGTGCACAGCTAAGCTGAGGCACAAATCTGACCCCGCAGCAGGGCCCTAAGTTAGAACAGCGCTTCCTAAGCCTCGTGTCATCAATCCCTGGAGAGCTGACTACAGGCAGGTGGTTCCTCAGAGTTCCTGATTGAGTAGCTCTGGGAAGAGACTGCAAATTTGCATTTCTAGCAAGTTCCCAGGTAATACTACTGTGTGAAGTCATCAGTCTGTGATGACCCAGACCCCTTGATTCCCCCTAAGACCAGTGGGGAACAAGCCCCCTACCCTTGAAAAGGAAACCTCCCCTAAGCCTTTTAGTCCCAGCCCCCTCAAGAGTGGAGAAGCAGCCTGAAATTAAGGAAGTATGCAGGGAGGGGCTGAGGCTAGAAAAAGCTTGAGCAAAGTCCCGAGTTCTTTGGAAACTTTCTTAACTTGTGCTGAACTATGTATCCCTGATGTGACCCCCATCTTGTGATCCACGAGTCGGTGAGGTAACATACATCCCTTTACCTTGTGACCCCTGAACTGTGCTGAGCTGTGCTGAGTTGGCAAATTGCAGCATCCTGGCTTCTGTATTAGTGGGCTTGCTTGCATCAGAATATAAACCACTTCGATTTGTTATTGGGGGCTGCTTGTTGGCTCACCACAACAGCCCCCTTGGGTGCACCTGCAGGTGTATTAAACTCCTAATAAATTTCTATTAATGAAATACATCTGAAGTGGGGTCTAAATTTGTCTCTGCTGGGTGGGATCAAGTCCCCTGGGCTATTTCCCGAAGTCCCTCTCTTAGACGGACGCAGGCGTTTGTCCCAAGTTCAGGCCGCTCAGCCACATCCTGTGCTTTAAGATCTGGAACCTCTGTGGTTAAGGGCTCAAGAACCTGCATTTTAAACAACATTCCTGACAGATGCAAAGACTTAAAACTACAGCTCTAGAAAGATGACGTGCCTCATGTCCTGAGCCCTCCCTGGGGGGAAGGGCACGAGCCACCGCGCATGGCAGGTAACAGCCCAGAGCAGAGCGCACACCGCCCCGCAGAGCTGGCCCCGCCGCCCACACCTCCACCCGCGCGCACTCACCTTGCAGGCGGTAGAGCTGCCCGGTGCTGTGCTGCCGCGTGATGTGCTGCCAGTAGGCGCTGCGAGGCAGGGGCACCACGGTGCTCAGAGACGCGGCCCGCTCGCTCATCTTCATCTGGAGCTGCGGTGGAAGGAAGAGAGTGGGGTGTCAGCAACCCCAGGCTGCAGCACAGGGGAGCAGGGAGCCCCAGAGCCACGCAGCCTGGTGTCCGGGCACCATTCAGCACGCAGCCGACTCCTGTCCCTGCGGACTTGGCGTCCTTTCGTCACTCCACTGGCCACAGTGCATCGATTTGCCTTTGACAAACTGCCTTCCAACTCAGCCCCATCCCTGTAGGCCCCGGGGAGCCACGTTGCCACTGATTCCAGGGTTGGGCCAGTGACCCTCCCTGGGCCGGGAAGTCATAATCCCCCCAGACATTTATAAGAACTTTTGTGGAAGAGAATCACAGAAATACACTAAGGGTTTGTGCCTCTTTTTCATTGCTGTATCCACAGGGTCTAAAATATTTCCTGGCCTATAGTAGTTGTAGGAGAACTACTTGTTGAATTAAATAAACGAGCTTCCTTATGGACTGGCCAGAGGACTGGAGACAGGACGGGAGCCTATCTGGGAACAGTGAAGGGAGGATGTGACAGTCGGCGGACACCATTTGGAAGACTTCAACCAAGAAAAGGGTGTGAGATCTTGACAAGCTCCACTGAGACCTCACATCCCACTCAACCCAAAGGATAGCCCCAGACTTTTCAATTATATAAGCTAATCATTTCTTCTCAGTTTAATCTAGTTAGAGTTGGGTATTCCATCACTAGCAACAGGAAAAAAAATCCCCGTCCACTTAAACAAGTGCCTTTTCTCAGCTGATCATTGTTCCAGATTCTGAAGGAGGGAAAGGGAAGACGGGGCAGCTGAGAGTATCTCTAAAGATCCCGTACAAGTCCCCAGAGCAGCAGAGACAAGCCAGTGGCCTGTCCATCCATATCAAGGGAATGTGCCCACACTCTTTCTGTGCCAAGAAAGAGAAGCTTCAGAGTGAATACAGCCTGGTAGGGTGGGTGAAATAAAAGGTAAGGTGAATGAGGCCTTGTACCCAGGATGGGGGTGCAGGTGGAAACAGCCCTCCAGACCTCGTCTAAACCCAGAACTTAGACCCAATCGTAATATAAGTTTACTGTGCCATTGTGTACGAAGTGACTATTTGCAAAGTCGGATTTCCTGGATACTTGATTATCCAATAATTCACACAGTCCTAAAAAAAAAAATGAACAACAAAACAATTCACTAGCAAATATAGAGGTTTGTGCAGGACATTTGCTGGGAAATGATTTACAAGCAGTCAGTGATAAGGGAAGGCAAATTATGTACCTTCAATCAAGGCCTGATTAAGTGCGCAGACACAATGGAATACTTGAGGACTGTTAACTGGAACAGGAAACATTTTCATAAACTGAAAAGGGATATTTACATAGTGCTCCCTGAAGGAAGCAGGGAGCTGCAGTCCTAGTGAAATGCCACTTTAGTTACCCATGTGAAAAATGTTGGCATTTATATAGCATGAGAGTTCCAGAAGATGACTGATACCTTAGCTTACCCTAGCAACAAACAGGTACGGGGGAAAAAACAGACATCATGATGATGACGATGGTGATTAAAAATCGCAATGGCCACTTAAAGATTTTTTTTTTTTTTAAGCTAATGGCTCCACTAGACACAGCTCATCAGCCTGGTAGTATCATGTTTAATATCTGTATATGCTCTTAATAAAGCTAAAATAATCTGAGGCTTCATACCCTGGAGACCAAAACCCAGTGCAGTTGATGAGAGTCAACTTGAAGAATAAATTATAACCGTTCCCTCAAAAGATAATTTAATTTGTATGCGTTGCATTTACATTTCTTGAACTGAATCCTTTGTCTTTATCATAGTAGCACAGTTGCCAAAACAAATCCCCACGTGAGATTTTATTTATTTAGTTAGTTGTTTTTTTGGTTGCAGTTTGGCTGGGGTCGGATTTGAACCCTCCACTCGGTATAGGGGGCGGGCGCCCTACCCACTGAGCCACAGGCACCACCCCCCAAGTGAGATTTTAAATACCAGGTTTCATGGGTACAATATTTCCTAAAAATTCCCTCTGATCTAAAAGTAAAAAGACTGAGTTTTAAGCTGGTAAACTAGTTCTGTGACTATTTTTTATATGAATGTTTAATTTTTAAATTTATTGTTAATGGACAAATTTCATCACATATAAGTATAGCATGATGTTTTGACCTATGTATGCATTACAGAAACTGTCAATCAAGCCAATTAATATACTTATCACCTCATAGACTCGCCAGGGTGGCTATTTTTGTATACATGAAAGTCTTTGAAACAAAACAAAACAAAACAAAACTATTTACCAGTGACTTCTGGTGCCATTCAATCTAATTTGATGGAAGGCAGGAAAATCAAGAGAGGGAAAAAGTAAATAGAGAGGTACTAGTTATTTGATTTTCTAAAGAGATTTTCCTTAAAATAATAAAAATATTTAATATAAAGGAAATATTTGGAGAATATCAGTCACTTTAAATTATTCACTTCTTTGCTGCAAATATGCCCCGGCAGCCCAGCATGATTGGATTGTATTTTTAGAAAGCTTATATAGGAAAAAGAAAGAAGTGACACCAATGGCATGTTTTGAAGGGAACAGTACAAAGCCCGAGTCTCCTGTCTCTTTCTCAACCCTTTGAAAGAATATCCAGTGTTATGAAAAGAGCATTTTAATTGTCTTTAGAGGGAAGTGATGAACAAAACCTTCTCATTGAGCAATGCAAACAGGTCTGAGTAATTCTCTAAGGGTGAGAAGACTTAGGAAGCCATTTGGTGACAAGGCTACAGGGGAGTGTCCCCACACTCTTCTGCGTTGCTGCAATTCCCACTTAAGCTTGGTAGTAACGGCCAGTGCAGGGGGGAGTGGGCAGGATTCATGGACACCCAGGTGGATATGTACATCAACACTCATTACTGGAGGAGTTAAAATTGGTTACCTGGAGCACAGCAGGTGCTCAGATAACACTGTCTCATGTTGTGTCATTATAATGTTGATGAGAAAAAAAAATCTTTGTGCAGTTAGCTCAGTTCCCCCACACCTGCCTGGGTTCCCTCTGGGTATGCTGGTTTCCTCCCAGGTCCCAAAGCTGTGCACCTTCAAGTGAATTGGTGTGTTTGCCCGTCTGAGTGAGTGTGGGGTGACTGAGCCTGCAACAGGATGGTGTCCAGCCATGGTTGGTACCCAGAGCTGCCATTATAGGCTGCGGCCACCAAGAGTCTGGACTGGAACAACTGGATAAAACATTATCTTGTTGTTATTAATCTTTCTTAAATGTGTCTATAGCTCACAATTTTTTTCAATGTGTAATATTAGAAGAGTTTTAGATGTTTTTGTAGAAGGTGGCTGTTTTCTGACCAGAAATAGTCTGTAAGAACCATGGTCAATTTCATTACATTATACCTGGTTTTGCTTAAAGACACTGTTTCCAAAAACCTATTGACAAAGTTAAGACTGTACTATATTTGCAGAAAGGAATTATAACCTTGATTATATAGCTTGATTTATTTAAAAATAAGCATACTACACTCACATTAAAATGTAAGAATAAAAACTACCCTAAACCTAATTATATTCCTAATTGTCTTCCTAAAATTACCCAAGCCCTAATTGGAAAGTGTGGGGATTTCTGCTGCAGCATGATACAGACATTCTTGGGAAACCTCTCATTCACAAAATTGTGGGAAAAGTCAGGTGATAGGAAGACAGTTCAAAATACACACCCAGGTCTGGCGAGAGTGGCTGTTAATTCAGGGGACAGCCTTCCTTGCACAGACCAGCAAGCCTGCAGGTTGCTGACTCAGGGTTACAAAAAAAATGGAGAGAAATGCCTGGTTGGAACTAAGGCTCCAAGAGGCCCAGTGATGGAGGGGGGCACCACTGGACGTGAGCCACGTGAGCAGGAGCTGAGGAAGGCTGTAGGAGGCTGGGCACCTCCCTCTGGGATGGGGCCCTGGGCTCTGTGCACATCACTTACAGTCTTAAACCTGTGGCTGGAAGGGGCCCTGCCCGCACTGTAGTTTATTAAAGGCTTTTCCTTTCCCAGCTTTTGGTATGATGAGCTGGTGGGTGGCCATTTCTGGTCCAGCAGACTTTTGGGAAGGAACATTTAAACAGAGACCTGAGTGACAATTGGATAAAGCGTAAAAGCCTTTTAAAAACTTCCCAATACTCACAGTAAAAGAAAGCTCCCTCATTATGCTGAGAAAATTCTATCAGCTCTCTTGGGAGAGAAAGAAATTCTAATAATCAGACAACTAGGCATGGCTTGTTGGTGAGAAAAGAAAAACCACTGTGTCTCACACTTGCCAACCAAATTTTTGGTTCCTGTGTTCCTCATGTGCAGGTGTCCTCAAACTACGGCCGTGTGCCACATGCAGCCCGCCCAGGACATTTATCCGGCCTGCCAGGTGTTTTTGCTGCCACAAAATTGGCAAAAACTCATCAATGAGTTTGTCCGGGGCCCAGAGTCCGACCTTCCCAATGGTCTGAGGGACAGTGAACTGGCCCCCTGTTTCAAAAGCTTGAGGACTCCAAGCTTAAGCTCATATGGTTTGGCCGACAGTCACTTGTTGCAAGCACGCTTCTTTTCTGAGTCTGAGGCCAGGAAGGGAGAGCAGTGGCAGGGCTGAGCCCCAACACTGCACCATATTGTCCTTCTCTGGCATCCAACTGTTTTCACAGCAGAGTACTGTGTTTGGCGAAATTGAACAGCACGATAGGATGTAATTGTTTGCTGCTACCGTCAATCAAGAGTACCATATGCCATCTCTGAGACGTCCGTCTGGATTCAGGGACAAGCACAAATCATCACAATGGCAGAAAGATCATCACCCAAGACCTAATCTCAATCTTATCAGACCCTTGAC
Organism: Otolemur garnettii; assembly: GCF_000181295.1. Classification (NCBI taxonomy): domain Eukaryota; kingdom Metazoa; phylum Chordata; class Mammalia; order Primates; family Galagidae; genus Otolemur; species Otolemur garnettii. The sequence goes on along the minus strand of NW_003852418.1, from coordinate 15,344,426 downwards.
CTTCCACTAGGTTGCTTCTTAAAGTAACTCACGTGTGGTCTCTGCCAATAACAACTTTACATATGCAAATCTTATCATAATTTTTCTTTCGTTGGCCCTAAAGGAAATAAACAAGGACTTCATTTTGACAATAAGATTCAGCTGTGAGTCGGAACCACGTCCACTCCACGCTTGAAGCTATTCTCAACCTGAGCACCTTCCAATTCCAATAATGTCCTCAGTTTAAGAGAATAAAGCAACTAGTTTTGGGGGGATATTATAAGCACAAAATGTGGACAAAGTTGAGTCAGAAGGGACAACTCAGTCCAACAGAGAATGAGTAAAACCTCGTTCCAAATGAAGCTGGTGTCTGCCTATGTTTCTCTTAGTCTACTCAAGAATCAGCTGTGTCGTTTAAACCACAGGCCACATTCACTGACATTCTCCACTTGGCTTCCTGAACGATGCCTTCAAGTTCTGCCTTCCTACTCCCCTGCAAAAATAACACCTAAAAGTAGAATCTGCCTATGCTTTCCAGACCGCAGGCTGAGATCACCTGGACGTCTCATTCAAATGCAGGTTCCTGACCCCACACTCCCAGAGTTTCTAGGGTGGGACCTAGCAATTTGCATTTTTTAAAACAAGTTCTCAACTGATTTTTTTCTTATTGACCCAAGAACCAAACTTGGATAACCACTGCCCCATGTCATTTGTGACCTTTTGATCAGTCAATCGTTCTGGGAAAAGTTTCCTGCTGGGGTAAAAGCCCAGACTGGGATATCAGAAGCCCTGGGTGAAAGTGTAGACCCTGCCCCTGAGAAGGGCCTGACCCTAGGCTGGTCACGTCATCTATTCTGGGCCTTAACATCTCATGGATAAAAAGGGAGAGAATAGTTCCTACTTTGCAGCTAATTCTTACACCATGCATAATTCATCGTGGGGTTCTATAAATATTACCAATATTTATAATTAGCTCTATATCGTAATGCTGTCTTTAGCAAGAATTTTTGAACAAAGGATCTTAGGAACATTTCACACAGTTTCTTTTTAAGCCTAAGTATTTCGTATTCCCTGCTTGAGGTTAGACACTTTAAAAGCTTTTAGGGAACCACAACAGAGCCATACATAAAATTAAATAAGTAAATGTGTTTAGGGGATAGAGTTAATCATCTAGCGCCAACTGGTATACTTTGAATTCAGTGAACAAGTATGAATTCAAATCTTACTACAGGCATAGAGCAATTCTAGAAACAGAAACCGAAGGTGCTCTAGACGCCCCAAATTCAGCCTCTGCCTCCACTGGAAGTTCACTCTTCCAAGACACCTCTATCTTTGGGTCTGGTAATATTTTTCCTGGCAGCAAAAATAGGGAATAGGTCCACGTTTTTTGTTACCCATTCTCAAAGAATTGTAATAAATTGTGTCCTTTCTTACAATTGCTGTGTTTTTATTACATTCAAGAAATACAGAAAAATATTTAAGGAAGACTTTAAATCAGTCCTATACTCATTATCCTGGAAAAAAAAAAAGAAAGAAAAAAAAGGCACTTTTAACATATTAGTGTATTTTTCCAGTCTTAAAAAATTTGCATGCATAATATATATTTCACATAAACTGGATGACACTGTATTATATATATATATACATATAATGTATACTATTATAGCATCCTCCATTTCAAATTTAATATATCATGAAGATATTCTAACATTCCTAAATACTACTTTCTTCAACATTCTAAGGCATCATTTTAATCTCTCTGTGGGGTCTATTTTTTTGGCTGTTTCATACTTTATTTTCTAATTTCTCTAGCCATTTTTTTATTCATCGAATAAGACAGTGAAATTCAATTCTGACCCAATCTCCCTACTAACATTGTTTTTTTTCCTGCTGACCACAATTTTCATTCTGGGAGCCACTCTATTAACGACGATTCTGATAACCGGTTGTAAATGAAAATGAGAATCCCATTTTAATTTGCATGTCGAAATGGCTTTTAGACAGACTCCAAAATGACTTGTGTTGTTGCTATACCAGAAAAGTAGATGAGTTGGTAATTTCATTTTATCCTTAAACAAAGAAGTCTTCCCTTTACATTATTGAGCAAGGGACCAATCTGTAGCCATTAAAAAGACAAAAGGTAAATCTTTGTGAAGTGATTTTAAAATGATTTAAAAGCCAAGGAAGGCAATTATTAAACGGGCTCATGGGGACAGCTTGTCACTGGCAGGGTTCTAAACACCCACTACCCACAATGTTATGATTCCCAAATGTAAATCTGTCACTCCAACATCTTGCCTCAGAGCTGAGTATTTAGGACACCTCCTCTCTCCACCGAGATGACTACCAGGCATCTCACACTGAACATGTACAAACCTGAACTCACATTTCCCAGGCTCCACCTACCCCAACCCCACCACCTTCTGGTTAACAAACACAACACAAGACAATAGCAACAACCTTGAGATTGCTGTCTCCTCTCTTTGTATTCGACAAAACTTCTCATCTATCAGATAAACCTGTTGGCCAAATCTTCACACTATGTCCAGAATCCACCACTTTTCCTCATCTATCATGGCAGTCCTGGTCCACGTCACCCATGGATGTCTCGATGGCTACGATAACCCTTCCCTTGTCTTTTTTCTTTGTATCCTTGTCCTAGTCACTCTAGGTCTTTCCCAAACAGGTTCCAGACTCAACAACAAAGTCAGTATATCTCACCCCTTTCCCAGAACTCCCTGGTGACTTCCCAACTCACCCTAAGAAAAATCTACAGTCCTCGCGATGGCTTCCAAGTCAGACAGGGCTTGGATCAGTTACGCCCAGATCTCACCTGTGATATTCTTTGCATTTTTATCTGCTCCAAAGTCACCAGCCTTCTTGGATGTGAACAATGCACAGCAAAGTCTGCCCCAGGGCCTTTGCACATATGACGATTTCATTTCATTCTCAAATAAAGAAATGTTACCATCTCCTTGGAAGAAAAACTGGTCCTCACTTGCCTCAGCTCTCAGCTCTTTATCAGAGTGACCATCCCTGGTCATTCTCTCCTGCCTTGCACTCTTCTTCACAGTGTCCATCAACTCAATCAATATTGTTATGTTGATGGTTGATTGGCTGTCTCTCCTCACAGCAATGTAGTAAACCCCTTGAGGACAAGGACTGATTCTTATTCTCTGCTGTCCCCCTGCTTCCTAGATCAGGGGCTTACTTAAAACATTTACTCATATTTGTAGGATGAGTATGTCTTATATCCCTTATGCCATATGTATTCTGGAAGGATGGCAAAAGAATTGAGCAAAGTGTTTGATTCTTACAATGTCGATCAGAAGTCTGGGATGATCGAGCATGGGAGAGAAGCCAGTTGAGGCTGTGTATTCTTTTGCACTATTTCCATTTTATATTGCGTGCAAATAGAATCCTTTATTTGAAAAACTACTTTGAAATTAATGCATCTCAAAATAAATTAGGGCTTCCTGGCACACTATTCCATTCACTAGTTTAAAGAACTTGTAACTACGACTGTAGATGACAGGTCCCCTCCCTGGCTTCAGCCCTACCCATTTGGTTTTCTCCAAATGTCACCAGAAAATGAAAGTGAGTGGAGATTCCGAGACTAGAAAAGTCTCCTCAAAGAAACCAAACATACTTTCAAATCTCTAGAAAGAAGTATTCCAAACATTTCATGACTAGTAAAGATGTTTTTAACTGAATCTTAAGATGTTAGGTTTATTTCCACAAAATCCAGACCAAATAGTTTCCCTTAAAAGAGGACAGTGATTCTAGACAATTTTTTAGGGAACCTAAAGAAAAAAAAAAAGCCTTTAAAAAATCAAGCATTGCCATGAAGGCTATGTTAACCAGTTTGGTGAAAATATTTCAAATTGTATATAAAACCTGCACACTGTACCCCATGACTGTATTAATGTACACAGCTATGATTTAATAAAAAAATTTAAAAAATTTAAAAAAAGATAGGAACACACACACACTAAAAAAATTCAAGCATGTGTTTGAGTAATGTGTAATCAATTCACCAAGTCTGACAAATCTATATATCTGAGGTTTATAAAGTACCCTCATAAAGTTTGCAAAAATTCACCTTGTATGGTTTAATGCTGGGCATAATTTATCGAGATAAATACATTGGCTTCATTCTTTGGGGCTCTTTGCACTTGAAGAAGCAGATTCATTTAATGAATACAACCAGCTTAAAATGCTAATTGCTATGCCAAGTGGCGGCCACCGGTTCCTTGGAACAGAGATGCAGATGTTATTGAACAAGTTGTGTAATCATTGTGGGGCAGCCACGTGGCTGGTGAGAAGTCACTCTTCAGAGGCCCGGACACCAGCTCCTGGGCCCACTCTTCCCCCCCCACCTGCCGGGTGGGCTCTTCTCTCCCTTTGCATTGGAAAAGATTGGCTCAAGTCCACCGTGATTAGACAAGGGGAAAAGGATGCCTGAGCTGACATGCTCTTCTCAGCACAATGTGCTTACTGAGTGGTCGGTAAGTGTCCCTGTAATGTTTCGCAAAGGACCACAAAGGTCCTTGTCTCTTCCTAAAACAGTCACATTTCTTGAAAGTATACTTTTTTTTTTTTTTTTTTTGGATCACAGTGCCAGATCCTCAGATCCACTTTAGAGCAGTCTTCTCAAAATGTGCCCCTAGACTCGAGACCTCAGCATGGCCTGAGCACTTACTGGCAATGCAAATGCTAAGACCCCAGCCCAGACCTGCTGAAGCAGTGGGGGGGGAGCCCAGAAGGCCCTGGCTTAGCAAGCCTGGCCAGCAGCTGTGATGCTCCCAGAGTTTCAGATCCACGGAGCCTCCCGCTCCATCTCCTTCACCCTAACACCCTTACCCACCCCACACACGTGCACACTCACACACACACTCAGGCCGGGAGCCTTTCTCTGCTTTCTACCCCTGAAAAGTCTCCCAAATATGTTTCCTCCTTTTGGTTCCCACTGAGGACAAACCCAAGGCTGTATGTGCCTTTCCTGACTCTCCACTTCCTAAAGTGTGAGCCACGGAGCCTCGGTTTCCACCTCTGTGAAATGGATCCATTAATATTAGCTTACGGCTCCCTCCCAGAGCTGTGAGCGCCTGTCACTGCCTTGTGGCTGATGTTTTGCTCTACAGGAAGTGAAAAGAAACTGAATGTTGCTAACAAGTTGTAGCTTTGCTGATGAACTCTGAAATTCATGTTAATAGTTGAGCTGGGGGCTCCAGAGCGCATAATGCATTGGAAGACCGAGGGCAGTGGTATTTTAGAAGGTGATACAGCAACACCTACTCAAATTAAAATACATATATATACTGGGCAGCGCCTGTGGCTCCAAGGGTAGGGCACCGTCCCCATATGCCAGAGGTGGTGGGTTCAAACCTAGCTCCGGCCAAAAACTGCAAAAAACAATAAATAAATATATATAAATATATGCACATACCCTTTAATTCAACAGTACTATTTCTGAGTTTGAAAAACTCAGTTAACTAAGTTTAGAAACTCAGCTAACTAAGGTTAACAGTAAATAAGACCATATAGACAAGACTGTTCACTATAGTATGGCTTTTAGTGGCAAAAAAATCAGATGTCTGAATAGACGGGCATCGTGAATTATGTTGTATCATAACTATCACTCAGCCATTATAAAGAATGGGGAAGACCGAGGCTGGCAAACGTTTCTGATTCAGCCCAGATAGTAAATGGTTTGCTGGCCACGCAGTCTCCATCACACACGATCCAATGCTGTTGTTTCAATGTGCAAACAGCCCACAAAGGAAGGGGGAGGGGGTGGCTGTGCCCCAGTGATATTTTACCGAGACAAACAGTCCTAGACCAGATTTTGCCACTGGGCTGTAGCTTGTCAACTCCTGACTTAGAGCTGTACACTACATGACTTAGAACTATTTTCATTAACTATCTTCTGTTCAAAGAGAAAACCCAGGGGTGGTTTTTAAATGTGTGATATGATCACAATTTTGTGAAATAAACAAAGATGGCCCCAAACACTCAGCTTTTGTATCTATGTGTGTGTGTGTGTGTGCGCGCGCGCACACAGACATGGACACCTGTGTAGGACTGTAGGGGTAGACAGGAAAACTTGATGTATGACCTTCTTATCAAGGTTTAGGAATTACTAATAAAGAGAGAAGAGGGGGAAAGAAATGCATACAAACAAATAATAAAAAGAAAAACTTCAGCACCGATCATCACCTATATGATCATAATTTTGCAGTTAGTTAAATTTTACATACACGTGTTTATATAAAAATAAACTAAGTAGGATTTTTTTAAAAGCCAGTCTGTATCTCTCAGGATAGTTGTGAAAATTAGGCAAAATAAAGCATGCAGACTCATAGCAAAGAGCCAGATGGAGCTGCTCCTTCCAACTCTCATTATCCCTCAATTAGAGGAAGCCTCCTGATGCATTTTCTGCCTACACTCGCCTACCTAAAATCCTCTGCCCTTTCCCTCCCTTTTCGATGAATTCTGCATTCAGTGATCTTTGCTTTATTCATTCACTTATTTCATTCACTTATATACTCTGGGCACCATTTATAAGCCACGCACTACCCTAGAGGCTAGAAATGTAACAACATATAAAATGTAGTTCTTCTGCTCCCCAGGATTTTAGAGGGTGTGGCCAGAGAGTGAGCTGAAAGCCCAACTTTGGTCACGTCACCACCTGCCTCTACAATGGTGCTCCTTCTACAAAAGGGAGTGGACCTTCCTCTGAGTCGAAACCTCTTTCTGGGTGGCGAGAAGATGTTTTGTGCATGGTCATGCCTCGTCCCCACCATGATTCCTGGTACATAGTAGGCACTCCATGAAACGAGGCAGAATGATTAAATGGTTGATGGAGGAAATGATTGAACAAATGAATGACGCATCGGTGTGAATGAGAATCACCTAAAATCTGCCTTGCCTTTGCCATCTCCTCCTCTCACTACAAGTCAATAATAACAACAGCCTATGTTGCTTCTGTATTTAGTAGAAGGTATCAGGCCCTGTGCCAAGGAGCCACTTGACTTATCTCACCGGGCAAGGTGTGGTCTAATATAATCCCCACTGTACAGAAGGGGCAAGGATGGGGGACTAACTAGCCCAAGAACGCTGAGCTGGCAAAGGTACCCAGTCAGGATTTAAGACCTGGCCCCTTACTCCAGGGCTACAGTGCATAATACACCCCTACGTATTTCTCATAGAAAGTATCGAGGATATTATGAAAACCCTAAAGCAAGAGTCCTCAACTTTTTAAACAAGGGACCAGTTTACTGTCCCTCAGACCGCTGGAGGGCCGGACTGCAGGCTCCAGGACAAGTCAGCTGCTAAGCAGGACAGGCAGCTATAGCAAAAACACCTGGCGGGCCATGTCCTAGGCAGGCTGCATGTGGCCTGTGGGCTGTAGTTTGAGGATGCCTGCCCTAAAGAATGGACTCAACTCTATTCTGTCCAGAACAATAAAAGGAATCTGAATTCTATTTCCAAAGTTTAGAGAAGTAACAGCTGGCCAAGCCTCTAGGCTGCAAAGCGTGGGAATGTCCCCACCAGCTGAAGGAGCAGGATATTAGAACCTCTACAAGCTCCTTAGACCCCACCGACCCCGGATCTTCTATCAAGAGCAAACTCCCTCCCTACCAAACATGTGGTCTTCCCTGACTTTCAACTGAAATCTGTCCTCTTGGGCCGCCTAATTCCAGTTCCAGCCTGGCAGATGTTTGGCAGGAACCACCCAAAGAGCTGCCTTTGCTTTCTCCAACTCTTCTGTTCTGACATTTGCAGGAAAAGTGATAGGTATCCCGATCATCAAAATGTTACGGAGATATCACAGAGTATTACAGAACTGTCAAGGCATAATCGAGCAGGCAGAGGCTCACTTCTTCAATGTTACGATGTACAAGGAAAGAGCAGGCAGGAAGGAAAGATTGCTTTCCTGTTATGGAAAAAAGACAAAAAGGCAGCAAAGATGCTCCTTGGTGAGCAGAACTCTGGCTGCAACAATGGCTCCATTGTGGCTTACAGCTTTGACAAAGCCGACAGTTAGTGAAATCAACCATGTGGGGCCAAGTTTCCAAGTGCAGCGTTTTGCTGAGCGCCAGATGCACTCAAATGGTTATTTTCACAGGGAATGAAAGTGATCTGCATCAGTTCATTCAGAGCCATCTGAATTCTCAGCCACATGCATAAAACAACATCATTGCTCCCTTTGTTTCTGCTAACTTTTTATGTCTCCTTTCTAGGAAAACCCTCTCCCCTCTTGTACTCATCCTCTGGGACGGAGGTTTCCTAGGTCTTTTGAAACAGAATTGCTTGGAACCTGAGCCTTGCTTTGGCACTGGGAGGAAACTGGATTAGGGATTTTTTCTTTTTTACTCTAAGCTTATAAAATAATTTGGTCCATCCATATTCTATCCCTTCAGTAAACCTTCAAGCCCTGTGCCAGACCCTGAGCTTGTTACAGACCAGCGTGGCCTCACCCCTGCCTTCCAGGAGCTTGCAGCCTCCAGGCGAGCTGCCACTCACTCAGAGGTCAGCCTTCAAAGTCAAAGCAAAAGGCGAAAACCCCACATCAGGGTCTATCAGCCTTCTTTATCTCACGGCACACTGAAACCTACAGTTAAACATAAATTACGTTGATCTAAAGAGAAAAACAAAAAAAGGAATATACTTACTGTGCTTTGAACTTCTTTCATGGATAATTTAATTAATAATCTTTCAAAGTTTTTGCAGCCTACTGGTTGAAAATCACGGCCCTAGATGGTCAGATTACCCTTTGGACACCACATTCCACTCCATGGAAGCAGCTGCTTTTGAGCCGAGATGCCAAACACACATCTGGCTTGGACAGGTTCAGTGAGCACATCTGGGTCTCTTGGCTGACAATCAGGGCCTAGAGCAGGCTCAGGTAACTAACCACAGCCTGTAGGCTCAATCCCAGAGGCCGAATGGTTTTCTCAGGTTTAAAGCAAAAAAGAGGAAGAGGAAGAGAAGAAAAGAAAGAAGAAATAGCACCAGGCGGGGCAGAAGCAGCAGAGAGACCACCTGTGTCCACAGAGCCTACACTGTGTGCTGTCTGGCCCTTCATGGACCAAACATTGCCAAGCCCTGGTGGAGATGAATAAATCACTGACTTCGGCTCGGCGCC
>NW_003852418.1:15295557-15335019 GCF_000181295.1 Otolemur garnettii | reverse complement strand
AAATCACTGACTTCCCCACTTCTCAAAACAGATGAGAACCTGCTTTGAATTGATTTCAATCATCTCTCCATCCTCATCACCACGCCTGGCCCTGTCTTCTTTGCCATGGTTGACCTTATCATCTGTGGTTTTCCAGACATGCCCAAGACCCTGTGCTTTCAGCAGGGGGAGGTTCATGGCTCAGCCTGCTGCCTGCCAGGCCTCCGAGGCATCATCTGCTCTGGAGCCCTCGGCTCAAATATTAACATTAATTTTAGAGTTAAAAGCAAAGCTACAACTTGTTAGCTACCTTCAGTTTGTTTTCACTTCCCACAGAGCAAAATAGCAGCTCTGGGAGGGAGAGCTAAGGGGAGGCAGCGTCGACGTCATCATCAGGGATCAGGGTCAAGCACTATTCCAGCATCGTTACGAGGGACCCGAAAAGTGCTCAGAGAGTGGCATTTATTGAACAAAATCATAGCAAATTTAAGGAAGAAGCCTGAGTTTCTGTATCTATCCTGTCTGAACAAAGAATTTAGTATGTCTTAAATGTTTATTATTAAATGTAGGTTAGTCCCATTTAGCTTCAATGGTTTTTATCTCTAAAGCATTCCTGCTGCCTGATTAGTGACTTAATTTAGTTCATTTAACTTCAGCTGAATAAGTACAGCCTGGTGGCTCCAAAATGGGTGTGACACCCAGCAGTCACCCGGGTTTAAGGAATGACTCCATCCGTTCCTGACGGTGGCTACACTGCAAATCTGTGACCATTATGATAAGATAGTAGTGCCCATCCATACAGCATGTTGGAGATTGAATGTTAACACATGTCTAGTGCTTGGAGTCACGCCTGACACATGAGAAGCTCTCTCTGCTCGTCATACATATATCATCACCCTCAGCAGCGACAGCTCTTGTTCATCCTAAAACTTGGCCTAAGTATAACCTTCTTCAAGAAGACACTCTTGACCTCTGACAGAGATTCCATTTATAGCCCGAAAATGTCCTTATAAAGCTTTAACTCTTGACCACCTATTTTTAAAATATCATTGCCTAGAGCCCAGCATGGTGGCTCACACCTGTAATCCTAAAACTCTGGGAGGCCCAGGTGGGTGGATTTCTTGAGCCAGGAGCTGGAGACCAACCTGAGCAAGAGAGAGACCCCCATCTCTAAAAATAGGCATGTGCCTGTAGTCCCAGCTACTTGAGAGGCTGAGGCAAGAGGATCACTTGAGCCCGGGAATTTGAGGTTTAGTTGAGTCCACAGCACTCTGCCAAGGGCCAAAATAAGATTCTGTCTTGAAAATAAATAAATAAGTAAAATATCATCACCGTTTATCCTGTAGGTGAATACATTCCTAGTGGAAGAACCCTCCCTCTCTCTTACCAGTTGAATCAGTTCAATTTGCCTTATGTGAGAAATTTACCCACTATGTCTGTTTTTATAAAACTAATTATGTAGCCACAGCTTAAAAAAATTAAATGAAAGAAAAAGATGGAAACTGATATACAGTGTTTCCCCCCCAAAATAAGACCTACCCCCAAAATAAGCCCTGGCAGGATTTCCATGTGTTTGTCAAATATAAGCCCTACCCTGATAATAAGACCTAGCAATGAGCATGGCTATGCAATGTATCCGCACAGCCACACCACGCATTTCCGGACTGAAAGACAGCCCCTGAAAATAAGCCCTAGTGTGTCTTCTTGGGAAAAAATAAATATAAGACAGTGTCTTATTTTCGGGGAAACATAGTACACATAAAAGTCCTTTTCTAGATGCTTAAACCATGGTCTTGATCCCCAAAGACGGACAACACGAATACTGTTCATTCATGTTCTCCCAGAGGGCTGTGTGTGTCTAAATCTGCCTTTTGTTCTGCCTCGTATTGATTCATTCATTTGCTTTGCATTTACCTTTGAGATTACTGGATAGGACCCGCTCCATACAGTCATTACTATGCACGGATTCTCTACGTCTAATTAACTGCCTCATATAATTCCTGGTATATTAGCTGCCATAATCAGTTCCTTTGGGTGGGCACTTAGCCTCTTCCTAGCTATTTCTGGTGTGATAGATAAGCTCCCCAAGAATAGGAAGTTCACCTTCTTGGGAGGTATCTCCCCAGCATGTCCTGTGCTGCCTAGTGGACAGCGGGGTTCAGCAAACACAGAAGAAGAATGTGATAGAAAAGGCACGACTCCCCCATAAACAAGTGTGTGCATACCATTTTTGCTTCTGCTGTATATCTTTAACTAAATTCGGGGAAGTACTATTGCTGGGTAAAAGGACCTGTGAATCTAATTTTCATAGATAAGAACAAATTGCCCTCCAGAGACATCCTAGTAAATTGAACCCACAGATCTCCATGATCACATCAGGGGTATAAATCAGAATGCCTCAACTAAATGTTAAGCTCCTTTAAAGATTAAAGAAAAAAGTGATGCTTTATTGTATGTTCTTGCTAAGATCTACCATATTGGTTTGCAAGTAGTCCATAGGTATTTCATGAAAGTTTTTTGAAGGATAATTAATATACTGGAATATAAAAGGGGTTTAATTCAGAAGGGGGGAAAGCTGATTTTGCTTTATGCAGTACCTTTTTTTAAATCTGTAAGTTAACCCAAATAACGAGAGCCCATAAATAAAGGAAGTACAAATAGATTTTTTTCATGGGGGCAGGATAAGATGAGTGAGGATGTTGCATTGTCAGAAGAGTGTTTATTCATATCAACCAACTCTACAAAGGTCTATTTTAGTGTCTGTATAGAAATAAAACTAATTTTATCATCTTTTGATGCCCTCTAGATCTAAAAGAAATAATTTACAGCATAGTATTTTAAAAATTAGGTCAAATCTAAATTAATTTGGTTTCAAAAATTGTGTTAGAATACACTTGCATTCTACCAATCGGTAGCAAATTGTATTTGCAAGACCCACTTTGGAAGTAAATCAATTCATTACATACAACAAAACGAGGTGAGGGGGAATAGTTCAGATTGAACTCTCCACCATCTACACTCTTCTGTGTAGTCAGGGCTGCAGGGTACAGGCAGAAAAACAAGTCACCCTCAATGGTGCCCTCCTCCCCCTCCACCAGGCCCCAGAGAAAACCTGCTAAAATGCTAAAATGCAGGCCTGTTCTTCACCTTGAGGCTCTCGCCTTGGAGGAAATTCTAAAAATGACAGGCCCAGTTGTGGAACGAGGAACATCCCGCATACTGCCACTCCTTGTTCCAAAATTAGACTTTGTCACAGACACTGATCTCAGAGGCAGCAAAAATAGCTAGCTGCCCGAGGGAGTCCCCAGCCGTCTGCAGTCTCTCTGCCTCTCTCCGCAGAGGCAGCTGGCAGCTGGGGAGCACCAGTTCCTGCCACCGTCTCCCATTCAAAGGCTCCTCCTCCCCTCACACTCCAGGCCCTCCCCTCCCCCCTCCTCCTACTGCCCCCTTGGAGTGAATAATGACGATGCATTGAATTTAAACAGTGGGAGGTGGAGCAGGAATGCTAAACCTTCCTATCTGGAGAAAAACTACTAAAAGAAAGGGGATTTCTTTTAACAGTGATTTTTCTTTTTAAGATAGAAGTTGACAGATGTTTCTGAAAGGTGCTCTGATAATCAGGGTAATTTGAAAATGCTAAGTCTGTTCTCAAGGGGGAACGTAAGAGCTTTAAAACCCTTCAAAGGAGCGAGGCTTTGTGGCAGAGGTAGGGGATTAGGAACCAGAGAAAGCCACCCTGCATTCCTGGCTGCAGTCGTAATGAGCTCTACAGCCTCAGGCAGTGACTTCACCACTAGGAGTATCACTTTCCTCATCTCCAGGATAGGGACAGGGATTCCTTCCAGGTCAGGGGTCATGAATAAAATATTCTCTTCCACCATAAGCCCCCTGGGAAGGTGGGTTACCACTGCATCCTGCAGCATGTAACAGGACATGGTCATGTTCAATAAGCACCTTTGAATGAATAAAGGAATGAGCATAAACAACCAACCTAGCTCACAGAGTTATTGTGGCAATTAGAGAGAAAGCAAGCAAAGTATTCAGCATATTACAGGAGGCCTGATAAATGGTAGTGGTTATTATTGCTAAGGAGCTTGGCATACAGCAGATGTTTGTATAATAAATGATATTATTAGTCAACAGCACAAGATAGGAAAAACCTTTAAAAGGTAAAAATCAAAGCACTGACTAAACATCCTTCTAAAAGTTTGCATGTGTAGGGGACAGACCCAAAGGTGCCCCATGAACTGCTTCTCCTCGTGTGTGTGCCCACAGGTAGCCCTTTCCCTTGCCCCTGGGCAGGACATGTGCCTTGCTTTTAACCAACAAAATAAGACGGGATGATGGGATGCTACTTTCCTGATAGTGACGTAGAGGATTATGGTCGCCAATCTGCAAAGAGATGCTGTCTCTTGATGGTTTATGTGAAATGTGTGGCCATGTTGGAGGGCCCCACCTGGCCAGGAGCTGAGAGTGACCTCTACCCAACAGCTAGCAAAAACTGGAGTCTTCAATCCTACCACCCACAGTGGCTAAATTCCACCAATAACCATGTGAGCTTGGACGTGGACCTTTCCCCGGTCTTACCTTGAGGTGAGACTGCAGCCCCTACCAACACCTGCATGGCAGCCTTGAGAGAAACTGAGGCAGAGGACCCAGCTAATCCATGCCAGGGCTCCTGACCCCAGAAATGATGAGACAATAAGTGTGTGTTGTTTTCCCTGTGAATCATGCCTGCTACTCTGTTACATAGCAATGGAGAATTAACACACACAGACAACAATGGGCCACCACCTAGACAGCAGGTCCCCACAGAAGGGCCACTTGCTGAGTGTAAGGATGGAGAGTGTCAGCGATTACAGAGAACCTAACACCCCCATTCTGACTACCGGGAGTATCTAATCATTCCCATTTGGGGATATGAGATCAGTGCTGCCAGATCTTTTCACTTTCCAGGGTAACATCGTAACCTGAGTTTTATGCGAAATCTCTTCGTTTTTACATGTCAGTCACTAATTTGAAGTGCTTAGAACAGCAGTGAGCGAATCTGTTGCAAGATAAAGAAAACACGTCCAGGAGCTTGACTCAGAGACACAGCCCAAGGTAGGGGTTATCCGAGAATGTCTGTTCCAAATTTGAGCCTACTACTTCTAAGATAGTGACTTTGGGTCTTCAAGAATTTTGTTTGGGTTAGAAAGTCCACATTAAGCCTTTAAAATATTGTCTGTTAGAGACACAATACTTGTAAATTATTGACTATGATTGATAGTTACTGTATTAGTTTTCTAAAGTTGTTGAAACAAATTACCTCAATGGGTTATTTAAAACAACACGAATTGTCTTACAGTGAGGGAGCCCAAATGTCCAAAATCAGTTTCACTGGGTGGAGGTCAAGGTGTTAAGAATGGCGCTTTCTCTTTCTGGGGGTTCAGGGGCAGCATCTGTTTTCTCGCCTTGTCTAACTTCTAGTGACCACCGAAGGCCTTTGGTTCACGCCTCTTTCTCCACCTTCACAGCCAGCCACACGGCCACAAGGCAGCTCCCTCCTGCCTCCCGGTCCCTCTCTCTGTCCCTCTGCTTCCGTCATCATACAGTCTCTGTCTGACTTCAATTCCTCTTCTTTCCTTTCCAAGGACCCTTGTGATTATGCTCAACCCCCCTGGACAATCCAGGAAAATCTCCCCATCTCAAAATCCTTAACTAAATCATCTCTGCAAAGTGCTTTTTGCCATGTAAGGTAACAGTCACAGAACACAGACATCCCTGGGGAGCCATTATCCAGCCTACAGCAACTTTTATTATTATTGTTGTTGTTGTTATTTTCTGACCCACAAACATCCTCATGTGCATTTTGGGATCCACAGACCAAATCCACTCAGTCTGGGCTGTAACTTCAGCCTGGCAGGGACAGGTCTCATGGTCCAGCCTCCCACCCGCAGATGTGCTCCAGGCAATCTCACTCCAGTGGCAGTGAACAGGGAGTTACCTCTTCCTAACAAGGAGGGTAAGCCAGAGGCAAGTTTCAGCACTTTTCCCCATTGTGACCTTGGTCATCTCAGAGAAGCACACCAGCGGTGGCACGGAGGCAATTCCTGGTGGAGAGCACCGCCAGATCCAGGTGGCTCCATTCTCAATGGCCAGAAAACTCAATACAATATCCTGGGCAGGGTCGGCCCGGAATGCTGTCCCCATCTGTCTTATTTAGCATGACATGTCCTAATCAGGGATTGATTAAAGGATACGGATTAGGCTTTTCACAATCCCCACTTTCACTCCTTGAGATTCAGATCCCATTTTGAAACTTACTCATTTCCATCTAAAAACAGGGAGCTACGGCTTTACACTCTCATTCATTTTACAGACCCTGCTAAGTGCACGGCAAATTAAGAGTAGGCAGCATTATTTTCTAGTTACATTTGCACAGGGATGATCTGAGCGAGTCACTCATATTCCTCATTAATTTCTAGGGGAAATAAAAAGGAGGCCATTAATGGAAAACCACACACCGGTGGGCACAGAACCCACCTCCTGAGCGCAAAACAATTGATGCTAATTGATGGCTTTACAAATAAGGTGGTCTTGGAAAAACTTTAGGTGCTTAAAGACAGCTAACTGGATAACTACACGACATGCTGCTCTGTAGGTTTTAAAGTATTTGAATTACTTCTCAGCTCTCCTACATCTCCACCCATTCATTCTCTGTCTCTATTGCAATATCCAAAACTGGTAAGAATACGGGGGAAATAGGTCCTAAGACTCAAAGACTACTTGGAAAGGAAGTCAGATCCTCGAAGCATTCACAGCCTCTGATTCATCAATTAGTGTTTAAGAATTTATCCTGAACAGCAGCTACACACTGATGATACAGATTGAACTCTGAGTGGAAGCATAGTTTTAAAAATATCACAGGAACATATATATAACATAGAGGCAGTTCCCAGGTTACAAATGAGATAGGTTCTCTAAGTTTGTTCTTAGGTTGACTTTGTATATAAGGCCTATTTACCTATTATCTGTAATCATCTCCGTTTATAAATCCAAGTTGTAAGTCAGTCTGATATTTGTAACTCGGGGACTCACTGTAATGTCATTTTCTGTTCATAAGTGGGATGTTTACAACTCAGGGACTGCCTGTAACATGATATAACCATGAAATAAGATGTTGCAGATAATTTTTAATGAGGTAGGTAGACGTAGGTACGGTTTTTGCTAAGAGCTAGTCCCAAGCCATGTGGTCTAATTCTATTTTCTACATACACATTGTTAAAATACTAAAAGCTACACCCTTTGATGTCAGTGATGGGCCCAGCAGGCGTGGCGGTGACTGGCTCTGTTCTTTTGGTTCAGGTGTATTGTCTGCCATTTTTCAATGATCTAACAGATTCCTTTTGAAATCAGGAAATAGTAAATAGATCACATAGTTTCTTGAACTAGTTTCTAATTCATGATTCTCTAAAAACTATCAAATTACATCTCCACTCCTTCTCAATCTTGTTCTTAGATTTATTCTGCTTTTCTTAGATTTGTTCTACTTAGATAATGAGAGAGAACAAAAAAAAAAAAAGAGGGAGAGAGGGAAGGGAGAGGTGCCAATGAAATGCATATATGTTGCTGGATAAATTAACCACCGTAGCCATTTTCATCAGCCACTGCAAGGCCCATTCTGGACCAACCAGTCTGCTCAGCTATTAATAGCAGCACTAAAGATGGCTCAGCTATTAATAACAGTAACAATAGCTACATTTCACTGAAACTTACCCTATGATGGGTTCCATGTTGAGTGTGTGACCAGCGTATGTACCTCACTTAAACCTTGCAAAGCAGCTTTAAGATAAACACTATTACCATCCCCATTTTAGAAAGGAAAAACCTGGAGCTCAGGGACGTAATTACTTTGCTCTTGTTCACAAAACCAGAATGGCTCAGAGTCGGCCTTGGGACCGGGTCTGGCTTCGTGGGTGGGAATCGTAAACACGGTGCAATGTTACTAACCTTTATCTCTGCTTTATCTGTGTCTACTTCTGTATTAGATTACTCAAGGTTTTCAAGAAACAACACAAATATAAATGTGTGTCACACACACAGAGAGTGCGATAAATTATAAAAATTTGGCCCCTGCAACTATGCAGGCTGAGAAATCTCCAAATCTGTATCCTGGATGCCCTAGAGCAGATGGCATTGAGTTCTAGTCCAGATTCAGAGACAGGAAGAGACAACGTCCCAGCTCAAGACCACCGAGCAAAGCAGACTAACTCCCTCTTACCTGCCCTTTAGTTTACCCAGGCCTCCAGCAGATTGATGGGGTCCAGTCACTTTGCAGAGGGCAATTCGCTTTACTTATCCACTGATTTACATGCTGCAGATTCAGAAACATCCTCCCGGGCACACCCAGAAGAACGTTTAACCAAATGTCTGGGGGCTCCGTGTCCCAGTCAGGTTGACACATAAAATTATCCATCATAACCCTTTAATTCAGCCCCGGCCTCCCGGGGGATGAATTATCACCACCTCTGAAACTGTACCCATGTCTGAAGTCCAGGCTGAGTTTCTCATGAATGCCCAGGTCAGAGCCAGCTCCCAGGGAGCCCTCGCTCGTCTCTGATAGCAAACTGGGCCTGTGGGCCAAACCCGGCCTCCTGCCTATTTTTGTATGACCAATAAGCAAAAAATCAATCAATCAATAAGGAAGTTTTGTGTATTTTTAAATGGCTTAGGAAAAAAATCAAGTGATGAACAAGATTTTGTGCTATGTGAAAATTATATGAAATGTGAATTTCACTGGTCACTAATAAAGTCTTTTTGGGGGTACAGTCATGCACAGTTGATTACATATTTGCTATGGTCACTGTCAAGCTTTAAGGGCAGCTGAGTAGCTGCAACAGAGACCACATTAGTCCCCAAAGCCTGAAACATTTACTGTCTGTCCCTTTACAGGAAGTTTTGCGACCCCTGTTCTAGAACCCCAGAGTGCTGTGTGTACAAATCACTTGGGGACAGTCTGGGGCTGCTTTGGGACAGGTTGTCTTACTGGCTTTCTTCCCCCCCTCTTTAAATCCATCCACCCCACACGCGTTTAAATTGTAAATTTGCAAACTACCCTAAGGTGACCGTGCCAACCCAGACTTTTCTGGTTTTGCAGATTCCCTCCCAGGCGTGAAGCTGAGAGGGCCAGACCAGCACCATTTTGTTGTTTACTGCCTAAGTTCTGTTCCTCATTTTAAGCCCCCGCCGCCATCTTAGATAATAAGCTTCAGCTTCCCCAAAACCCAGGCTTTTCCCTGAAATCAAACCTCCCAGCCAGCCAATCAGAAGTGCACCTTACCCCTCTTGCTCCATACCACCTCAAGCCCCCTCCCTCATCTCAGTTAGGAAAATCCCCCACCCCTCAACCTGTACCAATCCAGAGCCTCCCCCTACTTCCCCATACCCCGACCACCAATCACCCCTACTTCCCCATGTGCCGCCCACCAATCAAAAATGTACCCCACCCTTCTTCACCCTTCTTGCTTTCTGTACCCTATAAAACTTTCCAACTCCCTAGGCTCGGGGCCTTCTTTGGTATGTTTGCCAAGAGAGGGTCCAAACTCGAGTTTGCCACATAAAGCTTGCCTCTTGCTTTTACATCGGAGTATATCTCGGTTCGTCCCTTCGTGGGCTCAGGGACTCAGGGAAATTCTGGGTACAACAAAGCTCTATGTTTGTCTGCCACAATTCAGGATCTGCATCCTTTAACTGCTGGGCATTCACTTATAATTTCATGAATTTACTCTTCTTAAAGGAACTCATGAATGCCAAGTTTCTGTGCAACCGACAATCCCTAGCATAACACAATGCAAAGAGCAAGCGTTCTGAGGGCAGGTCTGTGTGCACGTCTGTGTTTGTGTTTGTGGGGTCCTTACACACAGATGCCCGTGAAGGTTCCCCTCAGGGGCAGCAAGTGCATGGCTGTGGGGAGCGTGTCATCTTCGGATAGGTTCTCTTGGCCCCACAAAGTGTTACTTTTTTTTTTTTTTAAACTGGAATTAACTTCCAGCAATTACCAACTGGAAGGTGTTATGCAGGATGGTCACAAAGTTCCTGTGCACTTTTAAGCTGCACCTGAGCTTTATGGCCACCCTGTATACAGACATACATCCTTGGCTTCCCTTGAAAACTCAAGTGGTCTGCCTACACACATCCCACTGTCTCATGTCAACAGCTATCTGCTCTCGGGCTCTTCCCATTTCACTCCAGTTTCCCTCAGCTCTATTCTTTCATTTACGCTTCCTTTCTGGCCCCTGTTGACATTTAAAACGATAACTTCTGATGTAGCTAAATATACATGTATCCCTACGTAGATAATGCATACACTGTGTTTCCCCCAAAATAAGACCTACCCCCAAAATAAGCCCTAGCAGGATTTCTATGCATTTGTTAAGTATAAGCCCTACCCGATAATAAGGCCTGGTGATGGGCATGGCTATGCAGTGTATCTGCATAGCCACGCCCTGCATTTCGGTGCAGAGAGTAAGACATCCCCTGAAAATAAGCCCTAGTGTGTCTTCTTGAGAAAAAATAAATATAAGACAGTGTCTTATTTGGGGGGAAACACAGGTAGTTGTAGCTATAGATGTCCATTGATATCCAAATGGATTTTTACATACGTACAACAACTGAGTTGCCAAGTAGGCAACATTATGGGGATGCAAGGTTATGGTGTGATTGACCGGCCCCTTCCAGCATTCCAGGATGGCCTTTAATCCAAGTCGCACACGCTGAGTTCAAGAATAAGCCATCTATTTAAATAACACTGGCCATATTTTTTCAGCACAAAGATTACCAGATTGCCCTGTACGGCGGTACACCCTGGGACATAAGGAGGAAATTCCAAACGTACCATAGAATTTTTCACACTCTGTAGCAAACGTTCATGCTGCTCAGCTATGGCCAAGGCGGCAGAGTGGACCTTCTGATAGATGGCCTCCCCGTCTCGTGTCTGGAAGATAAACAGCCCTTCGCCAGTCTCACACATCCTGCAAAAACAAAAACAAGAAGGTTCTGAAAATCCAAGGCCTCGAACAGTGATTTTCAACCTGTGTGCCGCGGCACACACTTGTGCCATAAGAGGATCTCAGGTGTGCTTCCAAAAAATTTAAAGACCATTAATTAAATTATTTTCCAAAGAAGTTCAAAGCATAGTAAGGGTATATTTTTTACTCTTTTGGGGGGGGCAACATAATTTAAGTGTGTGATGAAGTTTATAAGTTCAAGTGTGCTGTGAGATTAAAAAGGTTGAAAAAACACTGGCCTAGAAGTTCAGTGCACTCAGAGCCTGGAATACGCCATGAGGCTCTATGACCACATATTACGAGATTGGGATCCTTGCTCACATTTGCTAAGTCAAATTAATCAGATGCAAAATGTGCAGTGTCCAATTAATTTTTACTAATAAGGGCAGGGGACTAATCACTCTAGGCTGATGTGTGCTGAGTGATTTGGTTTTCCTTTATCATAAAGTAACAGGGAAGGTTAAGACAGCTGTTTGCTAATCCTGAGTGTCCCGTCTATATTTCACTTGACCGTCTTGAAGAGGGACCCTACGTAACTTCGTTCCCTCTCAGTCCCGGAGTAACTTCTCATCAGAAACTCCACCAGTCAGCTCAGAGGAAGAGGAAGCTTCTCTGTCTCTCACAGATTCTGCTCTAACATTCTTCACAGACAAAGATTCCTTCATTTCTAAAATATTACTCCAACTGGCTCAAATATTACTCCAGCTTCCACGCAATGTAATGAATCTAATTCAGTTAAGTATTTTTTTTTTTTTTGGCCGGGAGCAGTGGTTCAGATGTGTAATCCCAGGACTCTGGGAGGCTGAGGCCACGAGATTACTTGAGCTCAGGAGTTCAAGACCAGCCTGAGCAAGACTGAGACCCTGTCTCCACTAAAAATGAAAAACTAAGGCAAGAGGAGGATCACTTGAGCCCAAGAGTTTCAGTTTGGTGTTAGCTACAATGCCACAGCACAATCCCGAGGGCAAAAAAGTGAGAATGTGTCTCAAAAAATTCTTTTTTTTAATGAGCAAGACTTCATGTTTGCAGCGTAAGAGAAGTTCTTCAGGGAAGGCAGTATGGGTTTCATAATACGTGTCTAGAGGGGGATTACCTCCATCTCAGACCATTAAAAAAAGACAGAAATGAATTTTATTAATAAGGGGAAATTGGCACACATGATTAGGTAAGAACTAAATACATGTTTTTCAATTAAATATATGTTAGTGTGTATATATATGTGTGTGAGTGAGTATATACAGGTTGGCTATAAAGTTTGTTTGCAATTTATGGCCACCCTGTATATTATTAAATATGATTCCTATTAATATTTTGAAACAACTTGCACAAAATCACATGCAGACACGGTTAAAAATCTCTGATTTAAAACAATAAAGATCTCTGATTTTGATACATTCATATATCAAGAATGAACTAGGCTCGGCACCCATAGTACGTGGTTACAGCGCCAGGCACATGCAGCGAGGGTGGCAGGTTCGAACCCGACCCGGGCCAGCTAAACCACTGCAACAAGAATAAACTGAAAGGTTGTTTGGGTTTGTTTGTTTTAAAGAAGCGAAGCAATGGTACTTCTGCTTCAGAATCTCCTGCAGAAAAGTTGAACGCTGGCTTTATAGCCTGAGTTTTGCTCCTATCTAAAAATACTGTTTCACACAACATGAAAATTCAGTACATTTTCAAACGACTAACCAGGTTTTATCTACTCCAACCCATGCAATGAATCCAATAAACAAGGATGATGACACATACTTCTATCTACTTTCCTGCAGCTCACACAGTACCAAGGCCACAGGGCAGTTTTTCCATTCATGGCATGACCTGAGCAATTGGTCAAAACCTACGTAGTTTGAATTTCATGAATATGGGCTATTCAAGAAAAATTTTTTAAAAATCACTCTTTTAATTAGCTAATATAAAGAACTAGCTCACAACATCACTGATCGTGTCATTTTCATTATTAAGTCACCCTAATCCAATAAAGAATTCAAACTAAAATTCAAGGTATTTTTAAGAAAGCCTCATTTCCTTCCTGAGAACATCTCAAAATACGTCACCTGTTAGTGCGACCTCCTTCTCATTAAGCCACCAGACAAACTGGCCTCTACCCCTCAGCATCTAATGTTTTGAGGTTTCATGGTTTTCATGTATCATTTTTCATCAAATATGGAAAAGTTAGGTTGTTTTAATGGATTCTTTAGAAGAGGCAGTAGTCATCTGTCTCTCCTGGGACAGAGATCATTGTGTATTTATTTACTCCCTGAAATGCCAACCTTGCTTATCTAAACAAGGAGGGTACCTGGCTTAAAAATACTTCGTCGTATGATTGATAAGTATCAGATTTGGCAGCAGTTTGGACTGTGATCCAGCATATCTATCAGTGTCCTGACCTATCTGTCATCCATCCATACCACGTTGATGTTTTTCTATCCTATCTTATTTTTTAATACTGCTGTTGAAATTCTTAATCTCTACTATGACGCATTAACTGGCAAGATCTCCGTTCTGAAAATCACTTTTATTCAGTGTCCACTGTTGATACACATAATGAATTGATATCCTTCCTTTAATGACATTCAAGTCTCTGAATAAATACTGTGATTAAAAAAAAAAAATGAAGTCAAAACGGTGATAGTATCAAGCATTCTTCCTTAATGCAGACACACTTCCCTGTATAAGTGGCCTGAAACACACATATAAACACATATGCACACACGCACACACACCTGCTTACTACTAGCAGAAAAAGACCAAGAGTCATAATCATAAATTCCAATCAGGTTCAGGAAGAGAAAGTGATTGGTTAAGGTTGCTCAAACCTCCTCCAACCTAGACTGGAGGAAGTGTGTTTGAAAAAAAAGCACAGGTCCTTTTTAAGATCAGTAGCCATGGTAACAGTCATCCTCAGTCTGATATTTACATGGGGGAATGGGGGACTACGAGTTCAACGTAGCCACAGGTTCTGGTTCTTTAAGAGAAGCCGGAAATCTTTATTATTCATGTGAAGTCACCTGCATTTTAAATATTAGCAAATCGCTCCATTGTTTTTAAGCCTCGAGAGCTGAAATGCCTTGATCAGCCAGATGTGGCCAAGATGTCACCAGTGGTCATTAAAGAGACAAAATGCATTTAAAAAATTAAAAAAAACTCTAAATAGAACAGAAATTAAGCCTTTGGGTTGAATTATTTGGATTTATGTTGAAACTGTTTAGAAAGTATGAACAAACTGAAAAAATTTTGTAAGTGGTGCTCAAAGGCACAGCTCAGAGCTCTTCAGCTGAAGCGCAAGACCCAGGAAATTGCTAATGACCAAAAACTGGCTTCAGCTGCTCTGCCCTGTGGCCCCGGCTGCACTCTCCCCACAAGCTCCTTTATCTTACTTGCCTCTCCTGGATGCCTGGTTTGGAAGGCTTTTATAAGCAGCTTTACAATTCTCTAAAATGTGACTCCAGGCCTTCCTCCAAATAATACAATGGGCTAACTCCTTACAGCAATAAGAGGAAAGGGGAGGAAAGGGAAGAAGGGAAAACTAGCACCAGAATCGGCTCATGGTCTTACACAACCCAACACAGCAATGCCCGCCGCTCATCTCCGGAGAAAACACAACCCACGACATAGGTGTTCAATGGTTCGCCCTGTAGCGGAGCAACAAATCCCCATGTTTTGACCTTGTAGAGCCCCAGTTCCGTCTGTTTCTTTACACACTTATTTTTACCTTGGACGATTTTCCAGCACCCAAAGCGGTACCAAATGACCCCATACCCTAGACACTAATGGAAGCCAGTGGGCTGAAAACCCAGGGAATATAAAATAAAGAGTTTCACAGGGGCCCTTCGAATGCCCTCGGGAGGATAAGGATTCAGAATATTGTGGCCAGACAGGTGCAGTTATAGCTTCAAGTTTCTCGATAATTTCTCTGCCTAAATGATATGCTTGTCATTGCAAAGCATAGATTAAGCAATTAGTCAAGAACCCTGAAGAAACCAATGGGTCAGGAAGTAGTGGGGAACTCAATCAGTTCTTCTGCACACCAGTCCGTGAAAAAGAGCCAAGAGCTTGACCTGGGACCGTCTGGCTGCGATTGGTCCCCACCAGCTCCGTGACCTAATATGAGCTGTTAACCTTTCCAAATCTGTCTTTGCGTGTATAAACAAGTTTAATGACAATAACTCTCACAAACTGAGTGCGAGTATTACACAGAGTGTGCAGAGACACAATACCATTTTCGAGGGAAGAGAGTTTCTGTTATTCCATGGGAATGTAACCTTATGTAGAAAGGGATTTGGACTTTTTATTTTCTGATTGATTCGCAGCCTTTTCCCTCATGCCTAGATCCTGGCTTGGCTTCTACTTGGTGCTGGAGAAGAACTGCGGAATGGACCATGAGAGCGTAGGCTGTGCTGGCCAAGGCACAGCTGGGAACCTGACCCAGGCTTCCAGCGAGTTTTATTTAAAGTGCCAATTCATTGAGCCACCCTGGCGAGGTAAGGGGTTGGAAAAAGCAAGAAGAACAATCTCAACAGAAAGAACTGAGCCCAGCCAAGCTACAGGCAGGACTCAGCCAAGTGAACGAGCGTGTCGGGGAGGGGTCTGCTGGACAGAGCTGAAATGTGCCGACACAGTGATCTGATCTTCGCTGCTGTGAACAGTGGCCACCCACACACGGTGGGGCTCAGAGACACTGGATGCCCAACTTCAGAAACTCTGTTCTCTCCTTAGGCCAATGATGTTTCTCACCCACATATTTTATTAGAAAAGCAGCAACAGATTGAAATTATTTCATGGTAGAAAGCAAATTTATGAAATAAACAAGCCAATGAGTTTTATCTGTCCTCACTTCCAAGCTGTATTTGGTGCATGTGGGTATATGTCTCTGTGTGTGTGTGTGTGTGTGTGTGTGTGTGTATGTGTTGAGACTATTTGGGGCCGGACACAGTGGCTCACACTTGTAATCCCAGCACCCGGGAGGCCGAGGCAGGTGGATCAATTGAGCTCAGGAGTTCAAGACCAGCCTGAGCCAGAATGAGACCCCATCTCTAAAAATAGCTGGTGGTTATGGTGGATGCCTGTAGTCCCAGCTACTCAAGGGACTGAGGCGAAAGGATCTATTGAGCCCAAGAGTTTGAAGTTGCTGTAAACTGACACTCTGGCACTCTACCCAGTGAGACTCTGTCTACAAAATAAAAAAAAAAAAAAAAAAAGAAAGAAAGAATATTTAGATGTGGCGAAACCAGGCTGCATCGTGTACTCAACACGTATCCTAGACATACTTTCACCTTCTCCTCCCCTTCCAAAATGGTTCTTAAAACAATGTTGAATTTTACATTTACAATTGCATATTATAATTGAAAGACCATGAGACAAAACATTACACCACGAAGGATGTAAAGGATGTAAAGGCGAGGCGGGCTTTCTCTTGGAAGAGCTTAGAATTTATAAGAGGAGACAAGATCTGCATGTGTGAACGGAGTCCTGAATAATGTAACAGTTGAATGAGCCACACTGTTCACAGGGGCAATTAAGAGGGGACCCCAGCAGAGAAGCCGGGAGTGTGTCTGCCCTGGTACAAAGAAAAGCTGGAAGCTAAAAACCTGAAAGAAACAGATCCGAAGCACCTGGCGGGGAGGGACTCAAAATTCAGAGGAAGAAGTCTGCAGAATGTTGACTTTCTTTGCCTGTGAGCTAAAATTATAGTTTGAACAAATGGAGTAAAATGGCCCTGTCCCCAGGCCCCAGGCTGCAAGATTGCCAACAACATCATGACAAAAAAGAAAAAAAGAAAGAAAGAAAAAAGAAAAGAAAAGATGCACAGGCAAGAAATTAAGAAAGCAAGAGGCTTAACTGCATGGAGTCTAATTGCTCCGTCCCAGGGAAGAAACCGCGGGCGTTTGTCAGGAGCTGAGGGGTGATGGCAGCACTGCTGGAGTGGCACCTGGACATGGCCGAGTCATTCCCTGTCCCAGGCACTGCAGGCGGGTCAGCAGCACCCCAGGCTTCTACTCACTAGGCATCAGCAGCACCCCCTGCTGTGATAACCCCAAACAGCTCCACACAGTGTTAAATGTCCCTTGGGACCCGAGAACCACTGAAATGAAATTGACCCAAAACAAGAAGATGAGGAGAGAGAAGCAGAGAATCACGCACATGGGAACAGGCCAAGTCCACAAGGCAGCGTTGGAGTCCAAGGGAGCTGTTGTTGCTTCACTACAAACTGGGGTGACACGGACATTCTGCAGTGGTGTGTCTGTTACCGTTTCTATTCTAAGGATTGGCATCACTGCCTACTTGATCTCAGCTTAGGTCAAGGCAGCAGCCCACTCCCCATGTGTGTGCGAGCCGGAGAGCAGGTCAAGCCAGTCCACCTGCTGCCGCCCTTGTTTTTATGGCCCTTGCTGTGACCAGCCCAGTGAGAAAGGGGAATCAGTGTGAGCGGCCACCTCCTGCTCCACTGGGCTGCTCAGACCTTGGAGCCTGGGACAGCTTTCAGGAACATCGTCATTCACGTTCAAGTTTTGTTAGGGTTGTCAAATCTTCGTGTCACCTCTGCACCCCTTTTAACCAACTCATTTTTTTCCTTAAACAGATGTATCAAATCAATACATTGAAGTCTGCCCGGGTCCTCCTGCTGTGAGTCACCTCGGGCACACAGGTAAATCGGAAGTGTCCCAGATGTGTGTATCACACACGGGCACCCAGCCGAGTGTCACTCTACAATTAAAAAGATCAAAAAGTAACCCGAAAAGAAAACGACTTTATCACTGCGAGACTCGCCTTTATTTGCTGTTATGTCCCCAGTGCCGTGATTTTCAGCTGGTGTGCCGTGAGAGGAACTTAGGGTGCCGTGAACATTTTTAAAGATCGTTAATTAAATTATTTTCAAAAGAAGTTCAAAGCGCAGTGAGTATATTCTTTTTTTTTTAACTCTATTCTTCAATCAACAAATTTAAGTGAGGCATGCCAAGTTCAAGTACAGGTTCAAGTACGCCACGAGATAAAACAGTCGAAAAACACTGCTCTGTTGTCTAAAATCATCCTTGGTCGGGGGAAACACACGTGGCGAGCCTCGAGCCCCTCTCTAGGTGGTTGTGGGAGTGAAACGTGGGAGATAAGACATGTCTCCAGCTCAGCTCCCTCACGTGGTAGAACCGTGACCTTGGGGGACTCCCTCGACTTCTCAAAGTCTGAGTGACCTCATTATTTCCAATGTGAATAATGAGCTCACTAAACCTCACGGGGTGGGAGGAGATTGTGTTTTATATTCAGGAAGGGAGCTGGCCTCAAGTAAGCATTAAATTAAGATGTGCTGTTGTTGGTGTTGCTATTTTAACCCTTTAACATGTCAAAGCTGATGAGGACGGATGCTCAGGGAAAACTTCAGGAGGGAGCCACAACCACACCTTCACCTGAAGGAGAGGCAGGCGACTGGGTCCCAGAACGACGGGGAAGCAAAAATGATGAAGATGCCTGGGGATGCAAGGTGGGCCCACGGCGAAGGTGGATGTGGGGGCTCAGGGGCCTGTGAGAACCGAATGAAAGACACTTCTTTGAGAATGAAAATATGAATTCAGAAATAGCAATCTCCCTCTAAGAAAAGAATAAGATTTAAGTCAAGAAAAGTGATGATGGAAAAAATTGGGTGTGGGCCGGACATGGTAGCTCACGCCTGTAATCCCAGCAATTGGGAGGCCGAGGCAGGTGGATTGCCTGAGCTCACAGGTTCGAGACCAGCCTCAGCCAGAGTGAGACCCTACTTCTAAAAATAGGCAGGCGTTGTGGTGGGCGCCTGTAGTCCCAGCTACTTGGGAGACTAAGGCAAGAGAATTGCTTGAACCCAGGAGTTTGAGGTTGCTGTGAGCTATAATGCCACAGCAGTCTACGGAGGGCAACAAAGTGAAACTCTGTTTCAAGAAAAAAAAATTGGGTGCTTTTTCCCTCCATTTCCTGATAGAAAGCTTATTCAACTCCGTGGCTGCACAGGAAGGAGATGGAGATAAAGGTCAGGTTCAGATTGTGAATGGTCACACTCTGCACTTTATCGCCCCATCACCCAGGCTTCCTACCGCCTAGAGTCTTACTTAAATGTGTACAGAGACCATCCCTATCACAGTCAGATGTAAACTCTAATCTCCGTTGTCTTGGCTTGAAGGTTTGTAGAACAGGAGGTTAAAAAAAAACAAAATCTAAAACAATGAATGAACTGACTCTCCAAACTCGTGGAACAGGCTAGTATGAGACAGGGGCAGTCTGTTCACATTCTCTGCTCCCAGCTAAATAAAGATCACTTCCCTTTCATTTCTGCTTTAGGACATGGTATGGATCTAACTCCTGGGATAAGGAGGCATTCTAACACATTCCTCCCACTGTAGCAGTTTATTTATAGGAAATGGGTAGAAATTAGAAGAGCATTTAACAGTTTCTAAGTCCAAACACGCTGCGTACGTTTACTAAACCCGGGCTGAAAAGACAGTTTAGTATGAGGGAAACTGCCCAAGGAACCCTGAAGTTAACACACCCCCAGACAAACCGTGGGATCCCCCTCAGCCCTGGTACCTTCCCTGCCCTTTCTCCTGCAGTTTCAGCTGCTCCAGGAGCGTCCCGACCTCTCCTTCTCTCCCAGCCCACAACCGATCTGTCGGAAAATCCTTCTGGCTTCAGCTTAACAACCTGTCATTATCCATGCACTGAAGACCAAGTTCACTGTTACCCGCATGCTTACAGCCACCTTTGTCCCTCGTGCCAGAAGGACAGTGTCCTTCTAAGTGGTTTTAGCCTGACAAAAATCTAATTAAAAAAAACAAAAAGATCATGTCACTTCTTTGCCTAAGACCCTCAGTGAAGTAAAAAAATCAACATTGTCTAAAAACAGCCCTTTGCCATGAGCTCCTGGGAGGTCATCTTTGTCTGCTGGGGGTGGGGATGGAGCAGAGGGTGCTGGGGGTAGCCAATTAGGAGCAATATGGGCTGGCCTTGGGGGTGATCAACCAGTCACACCCCCGAGGGAGGCTCAGTACAGTCTGTCAGAATGGTGGCTCAGGGTCCCGGGTTGGCAGCACATCCCCCCGCGCCCCCACCCCCCAGTGCTTTCCCACAGTGACAGGAGCCAAGCAGCACATCCCGGCCCAGGGCCTCTGAGCACAGATGCTCCACCTCAGAGTTCTCTGGGCTCCGTCCTGTGCACATCCTCCCTCTGCTGATTTCACAGCTCTGGGCGAGCTCTGTGAGTCATTTTAGTGAACTATCAAGCCTCAGGGTGGTTTGGGAGCTCATGAACTTGCAGGTAGTATCAGGAGTGAGGGACGGTTCCCTCAATCTCTGCAGGTGCCCAACTCTAGGCAGCCCCAGCCCCTAAGGCCCCTCCCAGCTGATACCCACCTCCAGGCCCTAGCGGCCCCACCACCTTCATCGTGCATCTCTCGCCTCAGTGTTCAGCAAACTGGTGGCTCTTTGAACAACTCTTCCTCTGTACCTTTCTCACCTTCCTTCTAGAAGGAATGCTGTCCCCAGAGATTCCTCCACGTCCTTTAGGTCTTTACTCAAACACCATTGACTCAGCAAAGCCAGTCCTGTTCACACTTTTTATTTATTTAGTTGTTTTTTAGAGATGGGGGTCTTGCTATGTTGCCCAGGCTGGTCTCAAATTCCTGACCTCGAGTGATCCGCCCACCTTGGCTTCTGGAATTGCTGGGATTAAAGCATGAGTCACCATACCTGGCTCTTTCTCACCCTCTTGCAAATCATGCTCCTTCTTGGACACTTTCCACTGTCCCTCCTGACTTGATCTTTCACTGTGGGACTCAATCTAACATCTGTTTTACCTTGTAGAACATCTGTCACTGTCTGTGTCCTCTCTCCTGCACTGAGTAAGTTTGATCCGGCCATTATTGCTGCTGCATCTCCAGTGCTTAGGACCAAACCAGACACTTAGGACACCAGGAGGACACATGATGGAGGAAGGAACAACTCATGCTTACCAGCCCTTTCTATAATTCCAAGCTATCATCACATATAAAACAATCACATACGTGAGGGGCTCACCACCTACATTACAGTGGCCACAAGACAAGGCTCATTGTGTGTCTGATTTTGCCTCAAAGGCCACAAAAAGTCATTCTTACTTGTACGGATTTCATGTGCTAACATCACAGAAGTTCAGAGATGGGTGGGACCTGGCTAAGCTTCTTACAGTGCTGGTCTTGTCCTTCGCATGGTGTCTGCTAAACAGCAAGCATGCAATAATAAAACGTCTGTTCACAAGATTATCGAAGAGGGTTTTCTGGGAAGCAGAAAAGGGAACTCTCCTGATTTCACACAGGCCTCTACTACTGGAATATTTATAATAAGTATGTATTCCTTTTATGATTAAAATTATTTTTTAGATAAGTCCTAATGAAGAAAGGTCAAATGGCATAATTGTAATTTCTGTTGTCTTAGGAAAGAAAAGAATTCCAGTTCTCCTGCACAAGCAGGAGTGGGAGACACAGCACCTCTGTATTTGAATCACTCTGTTCAGCACAGTAGGGAAACCTAGGAGGCCACAGCTTCATATGCTTTCAGTTCAATAATATGCTCTAGGAAACATCAGAAGTCAGGGATTGCTAAGCAGCTTAGAATTAAGAAGACAGAAGATTCAGAGATTTCTGACATGCAAATAGACAAATAGCGACTCTGCAAAAGATACAGTATAGTTGTCATCTCACCAATAAACTCACCAATGAAAACAGAAAACAATATTATTCTACCATGAAAAGTTATTAGACTGTTTGGGGGGGTGAAATATGCAAGAAACAAATGGTTTACTTTCCAAAATTGTTCAAATGTCTTTACATAAAAAAAAAAAAAATCTTTGCTGCCAATGGTGCAGCCGTTGAAGGAAAAGTACCTGCAATTTGGATTTTCACATATTCTCGGCATACTAAAAATTTCTCTTAAAGTGATGTCAAAACAATGAGCGAGATTCTCCCTGACGGATAAAGAAAGGCGTTCAAGTGCAGTAATTAGTTCCTACGTTCTGCCAAATGTCACCTGAGCTTCCTTCACTCCTGCAGGCGCAAAATCCAGGGTATTCATTTATTTCTCAGGAGGTAAGGCAAAATCTGACTGGGAAGCTTGCTACTACTACCTCAGCTGCCAGCTGGGAAATTCACAGGGGAACTTACTGGACAGTTGCCACCTTCCTTTAAACAATAACATTTCAAGAATGGTTCCATGGGGGACATTGCTGCGGTTGGAACTTTACATCGATAGGATCGTCCCACAGAAAGTCAGAAGCCCTGCAGTCAATGGGATCGTCCCACAGAAAGTCAGAAGCCCTGCAGTCAATGGGATCGTCCCACAGAAAGTCAAAAGCCCTGCAGTCAATGGGATCATCCCACAGAAAGTCAGAAGCCCTGCAGTCAATGGGATCATCCCACAGAAAGTCAGAAGCCCTGCAGTCAATGGGATCGTCCCATAGAAAGTCAGAAGCCCTGCAGTCAACGGGATCATCCCATAGAAAGTCAGAAGCCCTGCAGTCAATGGGATCGTCCCACAGAAAGTCAAAAGCCCTGCAGTCAATGCGATCGTCCCATAGAAAGTCAGAAGCCCTGCAGTCTGATGTGCGTCAGGGGAGGTTTCGGGGCTTTGGAGCAGAAAGAAACAGACACTAGGAAAACCTCAAACAAAATAAACAATGGGCCTCTCGGAACCGCTCCAAATAAAGTAATTATTCTTTATCTTTAAGCACATCTCATTCAAAATGTATTATCTTATTAAAAATTTTAGATTTCAACTCTGAATCTCTGTAAAAAAGAATAAAGAAAGAGAGAGATGGTCAGATTGCCTTATATTGAGGGAGAAGAGGTGAAAACAGGGTGTAGAAGACTCTGATGACCTTTCATCCCAAAAATGCTCCCGGGAGAGATGAGCAAGCCTGGCTGTGCGTGTCAATGTTCTAAATCAAAAGAACAAATACACATTCCAGTTTGATCAGAATCAAACCAAGAACACCAGTGCCTGGCTAAGGAGGGCTATTCAAATAACCGTATCTTTGCAAGACTGTGGCTTGCTGATGGACACCCCCTTCCTGTTGAGATAGATTCACGGAAAAGGGGACATAGTGTGGTAAAACCATCCAGACCGGTTAGGTACGTACGCGTATGCTTTCTCTTTCTGCAGAAATTAATTAAGAACTAGGCTAACCTCCTGTAGAAGGTAAGCCTGAGACATCTAGAGAGTTTGGAAGTTAAAGATCCGAGTGTGAGTCCAGAATTTACTGGCCTCATGACTCTGGGCCTCATGCCTTTGTCCAAGTTTTTGAAGATGGGAATAGTGACACCGTCCTCGTTTACATGATCAGTCAGTGGCTTGAATTAGATGGTGCATATAAAATGCTTACCACTGCGACTTTCATGTAGTAAGGGCTCAAAAACTGTTGGTGATTGTTTTCAATGGCTGCTACACCTGCTAGAGCAGAGATTCTCGACCAGATCCCTGGACCTGATAATTTCTTGTTGTGAGAGCAACCTAGGGTATTCAGCATCCTCTCTGGCCCCTCTACACGTTAGATGCCAGTAGCACGTCCTGGTGCAGAAACTGTGACAAACAAATCTCTAGACATTATCAAAAGTCTCCTGGAAGTAAAACCCCCCCCTGCCGGCTGAGAACCACAGTTCTAGAAATCAGAACCATTGTGATTGACAATGCTAATCAGAGTCAAACAGACCCTCTGCTCTCTTGACCTTGAGCAATTTGTTTATTAAATGCTATGGTAGACATACAGAGGACGTCAACAACTGTATAGACATTGTAGGAAAGGAAGCACTGCATTTGTAATAACAGAGTCACATTTGACCTCTGCAGTTACAAGAGGTGCTCAGTGTGACTTGTATCCCTCTTTGGTTATCGGTATATACTGACCGTTACAATTTTAATGCAGTTCTCTCATATCTTAAAATGTGTGTGCATTTTTTTGACATCCCCTGTGTTTTCTTCATATCCATTCCTCTTCTTATGGCGAGACTACCGCTTCGTGCCTTGGGAGAACTGGTCTCCACTGTATTCATACCCTGCAGGCTTTGTGTAAAGGGCTGAGGACAGCACCTGACACACAGTGAATTTAACGGTCAGAATGCAGTAGTAATCTCTCTCTCTCTCTCTCTCTCTCCTACTGGACGATGGCATAGGAATCCCATATACAGGCAAAGTGAAGTCACCTCAGAGGAAATAGGACCCTCAGTTGGCTCTGAATTAAGCCAAGACTGAAGCCATCTCCCCTCCTCAGGCTTGGAGTTGCCTGAGCCAATGAATTTCTCTCCTATATCAGTTGGGGTTGATACAACTGTCTACGGCCTACCATGGCAGGTCTTATTCGGGGTGTTTTAACATGAGTCTTTGTTCCATTTTCATAGCAATCTTGTGAGTTAGGGAATACACTGCCCCCAGTTTAAAGGCAGCTATGGAAACCCAGTGAGTTCAGTGAAACACCTGAGTTCTCACAGCAAGTACGTAGCAGAACTGTAATTTTATTTCATTTCCTCTAGTTCACACTTGAGTTTACTACACACTCCCCATTGTCGGCTCTGGTGGGGTGGAACGGGGCCATTGAGCAGGAATGTCACTCCATTCCAGCTCTAAGAGAGGCCGAGGATAAGCAGATCTGTGCCCAAGGCCTTCGGGAAGAGGATTCTCTGTGTGCCACAGGACAGTGTTGAACTTTACAGATGCATGTCGGATTTGTGAAAATTATCTACCTGGAGACTTCACTTCTGCTCATTTCTTGATGTGAGAGAGGGGGAAGATTATATTTGTTAATATAAAACTGTCTTATTTTGAATACAACCCCAAATAGCCAAAGAACAAATTATCTCCTCTAATAAAGTAAAGCAGACATGAAACCTTCAGACTTGGGAAAATCAAAACAAGAATGATCTTATTATCCTGAGCATCTTTATGGTACCTATAAAAATTCATCTTTAGTAGGGCTTCAGACAAAACATAAAATAGTAATATTACCTTGCATTTAACACTGCCTGTATCCTGCAATCCCAATCCCAGCTCCAATAATTCTCATAACAGGAAGCCAAAGGTTGCGATTTGACAGAGGCCACAGCATCCTTCCAGGTCATCTGTGTGCACCTGCCTTCACCTTCAACAACTCTGCGAGGAGCTTAGTATTCAGATCCACTTAACAGAGACGTTAGGCACTTTGTCCAAGATCAACAGCTAGTAAAGAATAGAGATTGGGGCCTCGGGTCTCCTGGGACTCTTGAATCAGTGCTTCCCACGCTACATACACTGAAAAATAAGTAAGATCTGAAGAACACCATTCCTAAACTTCCCCTTCTAACCAGTCAAGCTCAAGTTTATACCAGCCTCACAAAACATAACCACTAAATACGATGCTTTACAAAATCAATACATATTCATACATTCACTTATTTATTTTGAGACAGAGTCTCACTCTGTCACCCAGGCTAGAATGCAGTGGCATCACAGCTCACAGTAACATCAAACTCCTGGGCTCAAGCAATCCTCTTGCCTCAGCCTCCTGAGCAGCTGGGACTACAGGCCTGGGCCTCTATGCCCAGCTAGTTTTTCTATTTTTAGTAGAAATGAGGTCCCGCTATTGCTGTGAGCTCAAAATCTACCCATCTCGGCCTCCTGGAGTGCTAGGATTACAGGTATGAGCCACCACACCCAGCCAAAATCAATACATATTCTGTATCTCCACAATATCAGAGGCACAGAATTCTGAGAACCGGGTTGTAGGTGTCATAAGCATCTGACCCCTGGAGTTCTTGGACGAAATATGAAAAAGGACAGACCATAAAGGGACCATCTAAGTCATGGAATAAAACACTTTTATTTCCTAAGTCAGCATTTTATAGCTTTTGGTCAGAAACGATTGAAATAACTTTGGAACTGATGTCTCTAACCTATCTATATTTTTCATCTACCACTTCTTTCATCTGAGCTACTTCAATATCTCCCAGCATCCACACCTGTTCCCTCTATCCAACAGGCCACAATGTAATCAGAGGGACCTTTTACAAAATCTGAACACAATTATACCCCAACACACACCCTGGATATACACATGGTCTCAAATATACCCGCTTACAAATCTCTATGGCTTCCCACATCACTTAGAAAAAAGTATTAATGTCTTTTAATTAATCACCCAGATCTATACTTCTACTAGATTTCAATATGAATAAATTAAACTTTTGTTGGTTCTGAGGAGTGGTCATTTTATACCAGGAAAATTAATCAGATGATTTCAAAAATGAAGTTTCAGAGAGTCACGAGGTACTACAAAAGTTTGCTAAGGTTTTAGTCCTCAAACACTACCACAAAAAGCCATCTTCTTTTCCTATTTATTATTTCCCATACGTAGTAAATAACAAATTATTTTAAGATATTAATAGTTGAGTAAGTACTGCCCTAAACAGGCCCCAAATGTCCCAAATGATGGCGAGTTCTCCTAGACAGTCAGGTGAAATCCGAGCAAGAAATAATGGGAGATCTATAGTTGTAGAAAATTCTTTTCTATTCTACAACATTTTCTATATTTAAATTTCACTGGTTACAATTAATACATAAGCAATTTCTAAGATCCAAAGAGTAAAATACGGTGAATGTACACAAAATACTCTTAAATTTCTGTAGGGATTCTCTCATATGGGAGAATAAATAAGGACAATAAATGAATACGTCTGACCACAGAAGATCATTGCTCTCAACTTTAAAGTTTATTTTTAAGACGGCATTTGTAGCCTTGGGGAGATTCACCGACTTGTTTCTAGGTACTTGAAAATAAAGTAGACCAGAAAAGAGATTTCTGGGAAGAAGGAATTTTAAAACTTTCTAGGATAGTTGTAAGAACATCACATTGATCACATTTCTGCAAAGTAAATTTGAAACAGTAAGACTTGTTTAAAATGGAAGAGGCAGATTAACATGCGGGAGCATTACTGTCATCTAGTCATATGAACTGAGGTCTTCGGTGTTTAGAACTTCTGGTTTTACATTTATTAGGTGTCATATTTTAGTTCAAAAATAACTGTCCACTTTTCTAAACATTTTTTTAATAACGTTACAAAAGTTGATTGTTTTCAACTTGAATGTTACATCAAGCCATAGGCAGAAGGACTTGCATTTCTTAAAATGTAGCCATTGAAAATTCTAAAATACAACATACATCTGCAGCATTTTGGAAAAAGAGCCTGAATCCTAAGGGAGAAAGGAAGGATGATGAGGAAAATGAAATGCGAAGGCAGCTGGTTCTCAACCTGCGGGTCGCGACCCACAGGGACTGTGGGCCGCAGCATTAGGAAGGTTGAGAACCACTGCGCTCAGTAAAGAAACCACTCTGTAACTAAAAATAAACCTGCCATTTGATCCTGCAATTCCTTTATGAGGTATATATCCAGAAGACCAAAAACCACATTATAACAAAGATATTTGTACCAGAATGTTTATTGCAGCCCAATTCATAATTGCCAGGTCATGGAAGAAGCCCAAGTGCCCATCAACCCATGAATGGATTAATAAGTTGTGGTATATGTACACCATGGAATACTATGCAACCCTAAAGAAGGATGGAGACTATACCTCCTTCATGTTTACGTGGATGGAACTGAAAAATGTTCTTCTTAGCAAAGTATCTCAAGAATGGAAGAAAAAGTGTCCAATGTACACAGCCCTATTTTGAAACTAATTTATAGCTTTCATAGGAATGTTATAACCTAATTATAGCCTTAGAATATGGGGGGGAGGGAGAGGAGAGGTGAAGGGGGTAGATGGGGGGAGGGAGGGTGATTGGAGGGGTTACTTCTAGGTTTATTCTACAAGGGTACAAGTGAATCTTTCTAAAAGCATAGTATGAATGTCTTAACTCAATAATTGAGAAAATGACATGAAGGCTACGTTGACCAGTTTGATGAGAGTATTTCAAAATGTGTGTAAAAACACCACACTGTATCCTGTGATTGCATTAATGTACACAGCTATGATTTAATAAAAGAAAGAAAAAAGAAAAGAAACCTCTCTGTAGATGGTAATCAGCCCAGATCTTACTGGCATTATCTTTTCTCTCCCAGATCAACTCCTAAAAGCAAAAAGCAAAAGCCCTAAGGGTGCCTATCAGGTCCACAATAAGCTAGTTTTAGATTCTATCTCTTAGGGTACTATTGGCAACCATTACACTGCAAACAAAATACTATGGACGGGACTCAATAAACCGCAGCTTGATAAATGTCCACGGCCCCTCCTATTGACCATCTAGTTAGCTCAGAAGAAGAAGCATCCACTAAATAACTGTATGGAAATTTCCAAAACCCAAGAAGTCAGCGTTTGTTCAACTTGACCCACTAAATGGGACATTATTTTTTTTAACATTTTTATCTAGTTCAACTTCAGTTTACAGTATGGAATCCAACCACATAATGAAAATTCATATCATATTTGTGAAACATTAGAATCCTTTACAGGGGGGACCATTTTGAATACGTGAATATTTTACAATACTTTTCACATGACATAATCCCAATTCTATGAATTTCCTTGAGGTTGGAGCGCCTATGTCAACCTAGGCTTCAAATGATCTAAGCCTGGAAAAAAATAAACTAAAACCTGAAACAGTCATTCAAAGGCATCACACTCACCTCCCCGCCTCAAATGTGAACCACGTGGTGTCACGCCCGTATCGCCGCAGGGCACTTAGCGGCCAAGAGATGAGTTTGACTCTGGGATTCTGGATGTCCCAGAGACAGATGCACTCGTAGGTGATCTGCAAGGCACACTCGCCATGTGCATCTAAGTTAGGAGACGGCATCAGATACACGTTGAATCTCTCTGGGAGAGAAACAAAAGGTTAGTCTGAAATCCCCAGGAATAAGACGTCAAAGACAGGGTAGGAACACAGAGGCCTTTTAAAACAACTCAAGTTCTCATTCTAGGTTTTCATGCAACATTCAGCAGGATAAAGCTTTCTCATAAATTAACAGCCCCAGAAAACGATTTTTAAAATTCAGACCCTAGGAAATAACATAATTATAATACAGCGTGGCTGTCAACAGACACTGAACACTACTTACAGGAGCAAACATCACTTTTAGAATTTTTAAGTTTGCATAATAAAAAAATGTGTATGCCAGTAAAAAACTAAAACATTGAAATCAGCAAGAGCAATTTTTTTTCCTGCCAAGCACACATTAACTACACCCACTCTGCTGTGGTCACAAAAGATGCACGTGTAACCTAGTAGTCT
Source organism: Otolemur garnettii (assembly GCF_000181295.1). Lineage (NCBI taxonomy): Eukaryota > Metazoa > Chordata > Mammalia > Primates > Galagidae > Otolemur > Otolemur garnettii. The sequence goes on along the minus strand of NW_003852418.1, from coordinate 15,305,748 downwards.
CCTGGTTTGATGGCGTTAAAATTATATTGATCAACTTATCATTTCTATAATGACATGAATCAAACTGTATCTCAAATCATTTCAATCGAATTCCACCAATACTACACACTAAACTGACCAACAGTTTGGGAAAATTCCAATGGATATATTAGAACTTGTTTTAACAAAAACTTTCTATAATGCAATCCTGAAAAAAAAAAATTTCCTTATTTGAAGAATTGTTAAAATGTAACCAAGGTTACTCTAAATAAATTGGTTAGCCGATCACTGAAATCAAATTTCCATCCCCACAGTTAACTGTATTTCTGTGACATTTCTAGAAAGTTCATTAGAAAGTTACAGAGTCAAAACCTTTAAGTGAAATAGAAACAAAAATATGATTACGGCAAACACATCTCACTTACCCATCATTATGATAGATCGGCTACATCTGACAAAATAATGTGGCGCTAATAATTTTTTATTATTGGTACTTTAATTGTTTTATAGTAAGTTAACCATGTAATTTGCATATATTTTATTAATTGTTGTTTTTAAATAGTAATGCCAAAATTGTGCTCATAAAATGTATGCATACACTATTCAAATTTTCTAAAGCACTTCAAATTCCTAATAACAAAATATTTTTTGCTTTCTAGCCTCTATTATTTCTAAAATGCATCCTAATGGAGTAAATGGCCCCCTTGTGAGTTCTGAAGCAAGTCAGAAAAACTGTCTTTATTAAGTAAGAGGCAGGCAAGCCCATCACCAATTTATTTGTTTAGAAGCTTTTCGGTCTCAGTCAAGAATATCAATGGCCATAGGGATAGAAGTGACCATTTTCATTATAATTACCTGAAGTCGTACAAATTAGCAATTTAATATTAGATGACATTTGAGTTTCATCATATCCCTAGTATTACAAATGAGAGATATTCTCATTTCCATCTGACAACAAGTACAAACCTAGGCAGAGAAAACTGGCCTGGGAAAGGCAACGGACCCCTGAGCACAGCCAAATCTTACATTCAGTTAGCAGTTCTGCTAGGATATTGCTTTCCAAATATAAATTTGTGGGAAATAAGTACTGACCTGAGCACCCTAGGTCAAAAATAATTAATAATAATCCAAACTTATCCTATTTTTTTTTCTTTATATCTGGCTCCCAGGCATCCTCTCTGGTCAGGGACATCCTAATTTAGTGAACCAGAAGAAGCGACTTGTTGTATGACCTTAGAAAATGATTTAACCTCTCTGTTGCTCAGTCTCCCAATCTACACGGAAGCTTCTCTGAGTTATTCAGCCATTCTGGGTCTCGGTCAATAATGCTTCTGTGGAGATGGATGATGGTCCAGTATGGTGCTTCCAAAATCGTCACAGACTGTAAATGTGCCCTGAAGACACACAGCTCCAAGTGGGAGGGAGAACATTGCTTAGGAACAACCAGGATGTGTGTCTACAGAAGGGCTCAGTACATTTCAATCTCTGCCACGTTTGTGATCAAGCCAGGTGACCCATGGCCCCTTCCGTTGTGCCACGTCCAAATAGATCAAGTCCCTGGCCAAAGAAAACATCGTCAGGATCCCCTCTACACTGTCCACAGACTCAGCTATTTGGAGACCAAGAAAACGACGCCTCAATTCCAGGTTTGCGCTGTAAGCCAACATTGATTTTTGCTGACGTGCTCGTGAATATTTTGGCCATTTATATTTTAAATGATTTATTCCTAGGTTGAGTATTGAGCTCGGAATTAACTCAAGTGTTTCAGTTAAATGAAGTTTAAATTCTATTGAATTCTATCAAAAGCACTGGGAACCTTCCAATAACATTTTAAGTGAAAATGGTAAGATAAAAACCCCTTATACTTTAAAATCTCTGTATTGTCAGTACAGGCTCCAGGAGACAGTGTGGAATCAAACATTAGCAACTGGATGAGGCAAGGTCTTGGCTTTCCTCAGCTATAAGATGTGGGCAGTAACAATCCCTGTGCTCTAACACGGCTGTGAATATTGAATCATCTGGTAGGGTTATGGCATTTTCCCCCAAACCCACAGACAGCAGGTTCCCTAAAATTTCTAACTGATCTTATTAATGTAAATAAATTCATATTATGACTTGAAAAAAAAATACACTGAAATGCTGACACAGGTTATAAGTTGGATAAAAGGTTACTTTTTAGCTTCTTGGTACATTTTCATAACTTAACTATTACATAATGAAGATCTCTTTTGTTTTAGTACGTGGGGATGGCAACAGTTTTTGAAGAGAGAGAAAGATAGGATTTCCTCAACCTACCACTCTGTTCTCTCTCAACCCCAGTGGCCAGTAAGTCAGGCTCTCCCAGGCTGATGTCATTGATCCGCGCCCCTACGCACTCCATCTGCAGGACTTTGCACCACTCATCAGCCTCGAGATCTGTGGAAAGGCCCAGAAGATTAACCTGTGTGCCCAGTGCCCACTACAAAGCCAAAAGCAAGCCCTGCCCCCAGCCCAGGCCTCAGACGAATCTGATTCACCAGCGAAGGTCTTAGAGGTGTTCTCACTGAAATAAATCCCTTTGCGACCCCTGCCCCCAGCCCGGGCTTCAGACGAACCTGATTCACAGGCGAAGGTCTTGGAGGTGTTGTCACTGAAATAAATCCCAACGGCGTGTTTCTTGGTGCTCTTTGGCAATCGGGCTACATTCTTCACGTTGTTGAGCTCTGTAACCTGGAAAAGGGGCAGGTGGACGTTGGATCTCACTGTGATGACCGTGCCTGGCATACAGCACGGAAGGTACGTCCCAAATGAACATGACCCCACACTAGAGCCCATTGCTATGAGTGAGCCAGGAGACCACTTGGTGAACTCAGAGTTATCCTCACTACACGGCAACAATGCTGAACAAATCATCCTTCCTTACTAATTTTTTCTGAAACATAGTAAGAAGCACAGGCTGAAAAAAACTTCATAGAAGTTGAAAAGTTATTCCAGTTTTTCCTTTCTTTTTGAGACAGAGTCTCACTTAGTCACCCTCAGCAGAGTGCCATAGTGTCATAGCTCACAGCAACCTCAGTCTTTTGGGCTCCAGAGATCCTCTTGTCTTAGCCTCCCAAGTATCTGGGTCTCCTGCGCCACCCACCATGCCCAGCTATTTTTAGAGACAGAGTTTCACTCTTCCTCAGCCGTCTTGAACCTGTGAGCTCCGGCAATCCCACCCAGCTCAGCCTCCCAGAGTGCCAGGATTACAGGCATGAGCCACCAGGCCCTGCCCTTCTTCTCCTTCTTGTAAACCTCCCAAAAACTCCCCCTGATGGACAGTTCTCACGTCTGTTTCCACCACCGGGGACAGCTTGCTTTCCTAGTTGACTACAAAAGCCTCCAGATGTCCCTTCAGAGTATTCCCAGGGCAAGTGTCTTCAACACACTGGCCCAGAGGAAGAGGGGCAAGGGTGGTCCAGTTCACAGCCAGACTATCTCAGTCTTTGCCAGTTGTCAGAGACGGAGTGTGAGAGTCTCAGAATTGCTCCCAACTCAAGGCTCAAGTCATATTCCAACACGGAGAGGCCACAGAAAATCTGCTCTCCCCAATATTCCCCCACACACACTGTCTGACTTACTCTTAGCTCCTCGGTGGTTACGGAGCAGCTGTTTTCCAGTCTGAGCGGCACCCGCTTCCTGTCTATAGAGAAGTCTGTAACCATTAGACTCCCTCTCTCCCATCATCCCCGGGCCCCGTGGGTTAACACTTCTGTAAACACTTCTCTCCCACCCTCACTGAGTTTCCTCAACAGTCATCTTAATTCAGTTACATCCTGAGCTTCTGCTGCACTGGAGGGTGTGACGTTTGGTTCTCTCCTGGAGAAGGCTTAGGTGGCTTCGGGGTGAGTATTTACGTGACAAATAAGCCTTTCACAATGACAAGTTTAACCTCCCCTTAATGTATCTCTTTTGTGCTCTTACACAAAAGAATCTGCCTACCATCAATCTTTGCCCACAATGATGCTGTACAATTTCTCCCATCTTTTACTCCAAATTCAATAAATGCCTGGCTCAAGACATGGGTGGGAAGAGAAATAAATATCCTCCAGGCAGACACTAATCTGATTATTTCATTTCCCTGCTTCTTAGCCCGTCTCGGCCCTTAATATTGTATGAATGCCGTGTTCTTGGCATGAAATGCCACACGGGTGCTCTTCAAAACCTGCCCACATCAACCTTGCGGTGACTCGGCACTGCATGTCTGATCCCCCAGCCACACCGAGTCCCTCGGAGCTCACCTGTTGGTTTTGTCTGTCTGTTATCTTTGCGCCCCAGCCCCGATACAAGGCGCTGTCACCTTCCCACAAACACTGATCGGTGTCTCTACTTCCATTTTCGTCCCCATGAATTCACTGTGCACAAGGCAGGTGATTTTTGTAAAACAAACGTCTGGTTCCAACATTTCTATGCATAAAATAGGAACTTTTGATGACCTTCCTTTACACTTGGGGGGAAACTGAAAATCCTTAGAATGACATAAAGACCCCCTGTGGCCTTCACCGTGCTATCTCATCAACGTCCTCTCTGCCCCTGTGTCTTGTGGCGCAGCCACACCGGATTCTATTCAGTTCACAGAAGGTACCATGATTCTCCTGGCACAGAGGCCTCCCTACCCTCCCCTTACTTCACTCTCACCCCCACATGTCTTAGCTTAGATCCTGGTGGCCTACTGAGGTCCTCCGGAGCCCCTGCTACCCCGAGGACTCCTGCACCACCTCTGGGTTATTAGTTTAGGGCATGGGCTTGCCTCAAGAGCAAAAAGTTCCGTAGGGCAGGGATAGTGTTTTTATTTTTTTTGCCCATGATTGTGTTCCTGAGTCAAACACAGAGCCTGTCACAGAGCAGGAACTCAACAAAGACATGTGTGAACAGGAGACCAAGCTCAGCTGTAAATGTACTTCTGTAAGTTTGGTGGTTCAGTAACCACCAATCGTCCCGCGCTCTCTTTCCTGCCTTTATTTCCCCCAGGGAGATTTCACTTTCCCTCTCCGGCCACTTCCTCTAGAAAACTTGCCATGACCTTCGTATTAATCAATTATTACTTTCTCTACTTCCCCACATGTGCTGCATGAATTCCTTTTTTATCTTCTGTGATTAAACTTGGTCTGTCTCTTCCTCCGACTCCCACCTAGACTGAAGTCACCAAGTAATAACTGATGGATGACATAAATAAGAAATAATCATGTTAAGACCCAACATCCTCAGCTCCCAGCAAATGCCGCACACCGTGCTTAGAGTTGTTATTTGGGTCTTCGTAAAAGCCCTATAAAATAGATATTATTATTACCTGCATTTTCCAGATGATAAAAGTGAAGCTTTAGTGATACAACCAAACTCATAGCCGAAAATTGGTGGAAGCAAGATTTGAATGAAACAAATTGACCCCAAAGCCTGTTCTCTTGATCCATCTGAAATACTACAGTCTAACTCTAAAATCTTTGAGTCACAAGTTAAATATTTAGACCCTGAAAATCATGTCCCACTTGAAGACCTTTTTCTTTCCAATGTGGTTAGACAGTGAAGTGGAGGCAGGGCACGTGTGTGCCGGCTTTATTCCGACCCTCTACTGAGACATCGTATCAGAAGTCTACCCCAGCCTGAAACGCAGCAATGGCTTTGAATTAGGTCACTTCATTACATATCCATAAAGGGCAAAAAGGAAGAGGGACCTGAACAGTCAGGAAATGCTGGAGGAACCGTGTGAGTCAGAACACAATTACCCACTTTGACAATTGGCTTAGGAAATAAGTAACATGACCCCCTCGTTCAGAGGATGCAAATGATTGTTCACAGAGCAGTCAAGGCCATGATGGACGTGCCAATAGTCTCTGTCCCTACCTCACAACTGCACCTCACAACTTTGAGCTCACACACACACACACACACACACACCCCGTGCTTTTAAGAATTGCAATCTAGGGTGGTGCCTGTGGCTCAAAAGGGTAGGGTGCCGGCTCCATATGCTGGAGGTGTCGAGTTCAAACCCAGCCCCAGCCAAAAAAAAAAAAAAAAAAAAGAGTTGCAACCGATACTTACTCACAACAGAACTTCAACATACCTGCTAAAGTAGTAATTATATATAGCAGTGGTTCTCAACCCTTGGGTCGTGACCACTTTGGAACAATGAAAATACATCCTGCATATCAGACATTTACATTCTGAGTCATAACAGTAGCAAAATTACAGTTATGAAGTAGTAAAAAAAAATAATTTTATGGTTGGGGCTCACAACAACATGAGAAACTGTATTAAAGGGTCACAGCATTAGGAGGCATTAGAAGGTTGAGAGACACTGATCTATAACAGTTTCAGAGAGATTTATAAGTCACATAAAACTTTTATAAGATGTATTTACTTCCACTATCTTTCCATTTTGAAAATGAGAAAACCACGGGAGGATATGATATGTCTTTTATAAGGAAATAATTCCAGCTCCACACCTGTCTCTCAGCAGCTAGGGCGCCAGCCACATACACTGGAGCTGGCGGGTTCAAATGCAGCCTAGGCCTGCCAAACAAGAATGACAAGTACAACCAAAAAATAGCAGAGCATTGTGGCGGGGGCCTGTAGTCCCAGCTAATTGGGAGGCTGAGGCAAGAGAATCAGTTAAGCCCAAGAGTTTGAGGTTGCTGTGAGCTGTGACACCACAGCACTCTATCCAGGGCAACACCTTGAGATGAAAGAAAGGAGAGAAAGGAGAGAAAGAAATGAAAGAAAGAATTCACCCCAGAAGAATCACTTTTGAGGAAACAAACACGAGTTTTCAGAAGGGCTCAAATTCTCATGTACTATCAGCGATATTTAACACGGGGCCTGCAGAAGTGCCCTAACCATCAAAGAGGAGGAATATTCGGGGCTATATTCACGGAACTACTCTTTCAGCTGACCGTCAGTTTGAATTTCTTGTTTTTGCCTTATATTTCAGATCAACCAGGAGTTATTTCCTGCCCGTCTCAAAATTGCTTAGAGAAAGTATTTCCTGAGCCTCTGGAGATACAGGTTTCATTATTTCACAGCACAAAATACTAGGCACACCCTGCGCTCTACATGAATTATGTTTTGCATAGTACTTTGTTTCTGTATTAAAGCAGCTGCATCTATGTTCCACACCTTTTTGTATAAATACACAGGTAAAATAATCACCTTAAGATGTAACAATATCCAATGAGGAAAATTGCTAAAGTACAATTGTAATGAAACCACATTCCCTGTCCAAAAATCTTCCTGGCATTCATTCATTCATTTAATTTTTTTTAACTATTTATTCACTCATCCATTCTTGTATTTATTTTAGTATTTACTCTGTGTCAAGGACTATTCTAGTCACCAGAGATCAGAAGTTGAATGATAGACACATTTTCTGCCCTCCTGAACTTATATTTCAGCAATGAGAGAAAATAAATGAACAACTTAACTACCAGGCAGGAATAAAGAAGTAAGGAAAAATCAAGCTGAAAAATCTACAGGCTGATTCAGTAGATGTCCAAATTAAGCTGTTGTTTTGAGACATGTGGAAGGGAATTCTAGGTAACAGGGCTCAGGGAAACTTTGCTGCTGTTTAAGGGACTAATGACACTCTTGCTGAGTAGAGCTTTGGAGCAGAGGCTCATTGGATCTGTGAGAGCAAATCACATGGACAGCTGGGCACAAACCTTCCAGACACAGGCCATGGTATGTGCAAAGGCCCTGGGGTGGCAACTAACTCATTAGACAAGGGCTAAGCTTCCTTGTGGTTTTAGCATTTGACTTCTGCCCTTGATATCTGCATTCCAGGGTAAACCACATCTGCAGCTCCGCACCCAGCCAACCCACATCCGGCTGTGCAAACCAGACACATCTAAGGAGATCAACATCTCTCAGCCTTTTTCAGTTTTCAGCCAAAACTCATTTAGTTGCTTTCTTGTGTGTCTTTTATTTTTAACTGAACATTCAGTAGTTGCAAAGAGTAGAGAAATGTAATAATGCAAAGTGACAAACAGTAAAAAGCCTGGCCGCACCCTTGGTCCTTCTTACCGCATGTGAGCAGTACACAGAAAGATACGTCGGTCTGCACGCAGGCCGCTGGAAACATTCGATTTTTTCTTTTTTTGGCAGTTTTTTTTTCTTTTTTGGCTGGGACTGTGTTCGAACCCGCCACCTCTGGTATATGAGGCTGGCGCCCTACTCCTTTGAGCCACAGGTGCCGCCCAAAACATGATTTTTGAATGGAAATGAGAACAAACAAAAAAATAAAAACATTTAAAAAAAAGAAATAGGAACAACACACTATGGTGATTCAGTAAAACTATTTCTGTCCTAAATATAAACCTAACTTTTTATATTTGTATTCCGCAGTTTCAGCTGGACCTCAGTTGGAGTGAAAGGACATGGTGTGGCTTTACCTGGCCATGCTCGAGGCCAGTGAGCGCAGCCCCCTCAGACCAACATCTCCATCCGTGTGCATGAATTAAACTGTCGCTCTGTGAAGATGTGTGGGGAGTAACTCCAGGCAATGAGCTCTGAGGGAACATTCCAATCCCCAAAGCACAATCCCCTGGGTCTGGTTCCTCCAGGTCACCTGGATTCCCCTATTTCTGTCTTGGCTTTCCCCATCCATGACCTTGACTTACAGTCACAGCACGGAGATTTCTTGGTGTCGTCTTTCCTGTCTCCATTACGGGCACTATTGGTGCTGCTGGCACTCGAGAGGCTCCCCCAGAGAATCAAAGTCTTTCCCAGGAGTTTGGAAGGGAAGAAAAGCAAGCTGATGCTCTAGGAGAGCTGCCCTCCAGGGACACCTGCCAGCTACTGGTTAAGACCTTAAAGGAGTTAAAGTCCTTCCCACGTCCTATACGTTCTGCTGCCTTTCATCAGATCACTTCTTTGTCCAAGGCGATCAGCCTCAGTCTCTACAGACTGTGGCTAAAGACAGGTTGCATCTTCTCAGAAGATTCATGGAAGGAAAATCACTGCCTCCTATGACACAATCCCCATCCTTTCTTCCTGGTTCTAAGCAGAACGACTCATCCCAATAACCTGGTGAGAAAGATGGTTACTTTACACCAATCTTTATTTGCCATCTAATCTCTTCTACTTTGAAATGATATTTTATTCTTCTTAAAATATTTGCTAATATAATGCTACCTTAAATCTGGTTAACATCATCCTTTTAACCACAGACTGGGAAAATGAAAATCTTTTCAACAAATAGTGTCCGAAAAACCGGATAGGCACACAAAAAATACTGAACTTGTATCCTTCCTTATGCCATAAACAACAGTCAGCTCAAAATGGATTAAAGACTTAACCCACGTTTTTAATCCATTGGAACTAGAAGAAAACACAGCAAAAAAACTTAGAAAACTAGACGAAAACACAGCAAAAAAATCTTTATGACATTAGTCTTGACCATGGTTTCTTGGCTACAACACCAAAGCACAGGCTGCAAAAGCAAAAGTAGCCAAGTAGGATTACATGGAACTCAAAAGCTCCACGCAGCAAAGGAAGCAATCAACAGAGTGAAAGGCAACTGACAACACGCAAAAAACATTGGCAAACCCTACCCCCAAAAAGAGGTTAATATCCAAAATAGATAAGCAGCTCCTATAAATCAATAGCAAAAAAATATGATAAAAATAAATAAGCCCATTTAAAAATGGGTGAAGGACTTGAACAGACACTTTTCCAAAGACATAAAGTGACTGACAGGTGTACACAAAGATTCTCAACATCGCTGACCATCAGGGAAACCCGACTCAAAACCACAATGAGACATCAACTCCCAGCTGTTAAGATGGACATTATTAAAACAAAGAAAAAATGCCTAAAAGACGGCAAGCATTGGCAAGGGTGTGGAGAAGAGGGGGGCTTTACACACTCTTGGTGGGAATGTAAAAAAGGTACACAGCCTCCATGGAAACCAGTTTGGAGGTTCCTCGAAAAAATGAAAAATAGAATTTCCATATGATTCAACAATCCCACTTCTGGGTCTTTATGTACAACATTGAAAACAGGATGTTGAGGAGATAGTTTCACTTTCATGTCCACTGCATCATTATCTACCATAGGAATATGGCATCATGATCCACCACAGGAATATGGCATCATGATCCACCAGAGGAATACGGCATCACGATCCACCACAGGAATACGGCATCACGATCCACCACAGGAATACGGCATCACGATCCACCACAGGAATACGGCATCACG
>NW_003852418.1:15260315-15295537 GCF_000181295.1 Otolemur garnettii | reverse complement strand
GATCCACCACAGGAATACGGCATCACGATCCACCACAGGAATACGGCATCACGATCCACCACAGGAATACGGCATCACGATCCACCACAGGAATATGGCATCACGATCCACAGCAGGAATATGGCATCATGATCCACCACAGGAATACGGCATCATGATCCATCATAGGAATATGGCATCATGATCCACAGCAGGAATATGGCATCATGATCCACCACAGGAATACGGCATCATGATCCATCATAGGAATATGGCATCATGATCCACAGCAGGAATACGGCATCATGATCCACCATAGGAATACGGCATCATGATCCACCATAGGAATATGGCATCATGATCCACAGCAGGAATACGGCATCACGATCCACCATAGGAATATGGTATCATTATCCACCATAGTCCAAAAGGGGGGAACCACATAACTATCCATCAGCAGATAAAGGGATATAGAAAATGCGGGATAGACAGACATCAGAATATTTATTATTCAGCCTTAAAAAAGAAACAGAGCCAGTCGTGCTGTCATACAGACGAGTCTTTCTCAACTCATTGCTGTGAGCTGTGACACCACACCACTCTATCCAGGACAACATAGTGAGATTCTGTCTCAAAAACAAAAAAAGAAACTCAAGACTTTCACTTTCACTACAGTAAGTGAAATAAGCCAGTCACAGGGGGACACATACTGTGTGGTTCCATTTACGTGAGGGGAGCTAAGGTAGAAGGAAAAAGTAGGATAATGATTTCCCAGGGGCTGGGGAAAGGCAGCATGAGGCCTGGCTGCTCAGTGGATACGTAATTCCAGCCGTGAGAGGCAAAAGTTCTAGAGAGCCGCTGTGCACCACTGTGCCTATAACAACAATACTGGGCTGTGCACTTAGGAGTTTGTTAAGAGAGTAGATCTCATATCATATGGTTTTACTACAGAAGTGAATACAACACACACACCCGCACCACTACACACCCACACACCGAGACTGCTACTGGCAGGCAGCGGAAAGTGCCCAGAACTTAAAAGCACGATTTTCGTGCTGTTGTATGTCTCTTTTAAGTTCAGTTCTGCTCACGGAAAGTGATCCTGGCTTTCTATTCATGGCAATAATGAAGTCTTTCTTATAACGAATTTACTTAAATTTGGAAAAAGCTGATTTAAAGCAAACTGTTAACTAAATAAGAGTAAAGATGATACTGATTATGACAAAAAAAAATGAATAAATGCCTAAAAATTAGAAAAGCACTAGTAAGCAAATACTATTTTTACAAAAAGTGACTTTCTTTTCATTTAGTTTCCTACCGAGCCGACAGTCCAGGGGATAGTTAACTAATAAAGTCATACAATTACCCCCGACAACTCTCATCTGCCTGGCAGAGGCTTGACAACAGATTTCAATGGAAACTTCATGCAGATCTGGTTCCCCACTTGGTATCTCAAAAGCTGCTGGGGCCATTTGCTTTCCTTGTACTTTATTGTCCACCCCACAGTGGCATATATCTCAAGTGAGAGAGATAATAAACCATTTCAAGATCCAAGACCGAAACCTGAAATATGTCTGAGAATTGCGACTTAAAGGATAAAATAAGAGTTGTAAAGAGAAGTCTAAAGTGAAAGCCAATCATAAATTTTCATTACTAACAGGAAGAATTTTGATAGTAGAAAAGAAATAGGTGTCAAATGTTGCAATTAAAAATGGTATGTAAATAGGCTCGGCGCCCGTAGCACAGTGGTTATGGCACCTGCCACGTGTACCCACGAGGCTGGTGGGTTCAAGCCCAGCCTGGGCCCGCTAAAGACAATGACAACTGCAACGAGAAAATAGCGGGGTATTGTGGTAAGCACCTGTAGTCCAACGTACTTGGGAGCCTAAGGCAAGAGAATCACTTAGGCCCAAGAGTTTGAGGTTGCTGTGAGCTGTGACACCACAGGACTCTTTCCAGGGCAACACAGACTCTGTCTCAAAAACAAAAAAAGAAAAAAGGTATGTAAATAAAGTTTAATAATGTTAGCTACTCTCTTTTTTATGTGATCTACCTGCTAAAGTGATGGCAGACCAACTAAGAAAGTCAAAACCAGTCTGGTTCCTCCTTCAATTTAATCAGATGAATTCCCTGACCCTCGCCCAAATTCTCAACTTTCTCTTCTTTTTCTAGGATATATTTGAGCTTACTGGGTCCAGCAAACTTTTTCTTAAAATGAAGCTAAAATCTGTGGCTATCATAAAAGATCAGAAACATCTATATGGCTTACTGAAAATGTCAACAGAAGGACCTTTGAAATACTCGATTTTTTCCCAAAATTGGGCAAGGAATTTCAAAATCTCAATTTAGCATAATATTTAACTTGATTTTAGACATCTCGAGGTCTTTTCTTACAGAAATTATCATGAACGAACTCAGAATTCACAGAAGACAGTGGCTCCTTGAAAACTCAGTTGGTAAAAGATAGTGAACTCTGAAAAGAAGTTTTCTCATGGATAAAGTGTACCACTGAGCATGGCGATCAGAGACGGGGAGGTAAAGACAGGGCTTGGCAAAGGATTCTCTCCCTAAGGTTTACAATCGTTCCTTTTCTCCCAGCCCTCGCATCTCCTTCCTCTAACTTTGGATTTGGCAACTTGCTTTGGCCAATGGAGGGTGAGCTGATACACCGAGTTCAAGAAGAATATACTTTACACACAAGTATAATTAGGCCAGTCTATCACTTCTTGAACTTCAGCCCTCTGCCCTGAAAACATTCCTTCCTCTCCTCATCCTGGATCTCTGAACAAACAGGTAAATCTCCATTCACTCCAACCAATCCAGCTGTGCTGAGTACGGCCAGCAGCTGATCCAGACCTCTCATGTGAAAGGGCAAGAGATGAAGATGTGTCTCCGTAACCTGTGATTTTTAACCAGTGTGCCGCAGGAGGATCTTAGGTGTGCCATGAAAATTTTGAAAGATTATTAATTAAATTATTTCCGAAAGAAGTTCGAAGCACAGTAAATATATTCTCTTTTTTTCACCCGTTTTTGATCAAGGTAAGTGTGCCACGAATGTTTATGCGTACTGTGAGTTGGAAAGCGCTGTTGTAAGCTGTTAAGATTTTGACATTATTGGCACAGCAAATGTTGGCTAATACCCTCTCTGTTTGATTTTCTTTCGGCCAAGAACTTTCACTCATTTGTCTCTCAAATCCCACTGCGTAACAATATTGCCCCTTTGATGAAAAAGACCAGATTTCCTAGCCAAATAGACAATCATCCAGGAACTCTGCTGGAACATTGGTTAAAGATTTTATTTTAGCAGTTGATTCATTTGGGTGTTTTTTTTTTTTAATTATTCCAAGGAAATCTAACATAGTGTCCTGTAATATAGAAGCAGAGAGCTGGTATAATGAAATAGGGAAATGAATTTCACCCTAATCCTCTTCCTAATAGTTATAAATCCACTTCTCAAGAATGAATCCCACTCACTTCAACCAAACACAGAATACTGTATGACTACAATGTGATTCTAAATTCTCTGGATGACATAACATCTTTGGTACTCTTATCAGGATCATTAAAGTGTAAATCAAAGAGGAAAATTAATTATGATTTCACAGATAGCAAGGAGGGTGGAACTACGGCCAAACCTAGAATCTCTGGCTTCTCAATGCCTATTTTTCCCCTAATACTACTCTCCATAGAAAGCTCTTTAAAAAATACACAATAATAAATGAATGAATAATTGACCAGGTGAGCAAATTTGTAAAATAAAGCAGCAAACCGTTTTGGAGACAGATATGTTAAAGGATATTTCTGCAAACTGTAAGCTATTGACATGTGGGTCTCTGCAGAAGTTTTGAGACAGACTGAGTTATGGTCCATTATTTCACTTTCAAGAAACTCAGCAGCATCTCTGATTCACCTGCAAGTTTTAATTTGCTCGGTTTAGCGGTGTCACCGGGAGGGCTTCCTTTGTTCCCATCTGTGCAGATTTTACATTTCTTCATCTTTGTATATCTCAAACCTTCCATAATGACTCACAAGTATGTTTAAAAGTGCACCCCTTGGAAATTGAAAAAACAGGAATGCCAAGCTTAATTTCTAGGTGGAAATAAAGTATTTGTCAATTCAAAAGAAGGCAGTTTTTACCAAACTCATCTCTCCTACTTGAACTTCAAAAGAGGAAAGAAAAGTCAGCGTCCCAAAGACCCTTGCGTCTATGAAGAGACACCTGGCACCCTGGATTAAAGCCCAGGCTGCTACTCAAGTGAAATTCTGCTTGAGACACCCAGCAAAGGCAGCTGAAAGTCAAGTTCTTTGGGTCAAGCACCAACAGTAAAGGACAGAAATCTCAAGAGCGCAGCCTGCCGAATCTCTACTCATATACACACCTGTGCAGTCACTCCCACAGTCGACATAGACAAACAATTTCATTTTTTTTTTTCCTGGTCAGCAATGCTCAAAAATAGAACCACAATTCTGACTTCTAGCTCTGTTGGTTAGTCCTTTTAAAAAATACTATATACACGGAGTCATAGCAGACGTATTTTTCTGTGTCTAGATTCATTTCCAGCAGATCACATCTGTGAGATTTATGCATGCTGTTGAACCTATGAAAAGTCAGGACCTCTGTAGAATACCCCATTGTGTGAATGATTGTTTTATTTAAAATGAATTTAAAATTTTTTATTGGCTTCATTTTATATATTTCTCTTATAGCAACATGTAACTGATCCAATTTTAAGAAACAGATAGTTGGATTATTATATCATTATCCAATCTAAGATGTTGTCATTTGCTAGGGGGTAAATCAATTCAAATTAATGATTATGACTGAAATTTTGAGAATGATTTCAGTCCTCTTTCATTCTTTCTAATTCCTTTTAAAAGCTTCTTTAAAAAAGAAAAAAATTTTTTTTCCTGATTTCTGCTCTTTTCTCCACGAATTGGGTGTTCATGATTTTTTTTATAAAACATTAAAAATTAAAATTTGTATAGTGAAGATTTTCAAACCCAGAAAAGCTGAAAGAATAATGCAACACACACGAATGTGTCCTGAACTACTATTAACATTTCCTGTCTTTATTTAGCTTCCTATTTAATACATGTAGTTGGTGTCAGTGCGTGCCTGCGGGGGCCCACATGTGCGTTGTGTTAAACAATTCGAAAGTAACTCACATTCATATATATCATATATATATCTACAACCTCAGCAGCTACGTCTTACCAATAACAGGTTCTCTCACATCATTTCAATGCTATTTTCACAACTAAGAAAACAGGCAAGAAGTCCTTGCATCACCCAATTCCTATCCCTTATCCAAAGTTCTCTAAAAGTCCCCAGCCTGTGTTGTAGAGCTATGCCCGCCCTTGCTGACGTCACTCCAATCCAGGACCCAGTGAGGACTCAAGTATTGCCATTCTCCCGCTCTCTCTCTTTTCGTTTAGAAGAGTCCACGTTTTATGAGCAATACTTACCTTTTTGAAAAAAATCCCATTAGTTTTCCTGTAGAATGTTCTATGTTCTAGAAAGGTCTGTTTTCCTATGGTGCTATCAATTTTTCTATCTCTTGTATTTCTAAAAGGGAAGGTGAGGTTTGCTGAGGCTCAGGCAAACCTTGTTGTTGATAACGGCTTGTGAGTGGCGCTGTGCCCCTCACACCGCACGGCATCAGAAGGCAGTGAGGTCGGGCCAGCCTCCACGACTGAGGCTCCGTTTGATCTCTCTGAGATAGCTGCCACTTCTCTTTATGGTAAAATACCAAGTTGCCTGTTTGGAATTGCAGCTGGGCCATGTTTTGGCGTCCTAGGTCAGTTCTGACTCCCAGCCACAATTCAGCTAATAGTCTTGGCATCCACGGAGGCTCTCCTCCGCACAAAAATTCTGTTTCTCTCAATCTCCTAGGTGTGTCTCCCTAGGTCTACAGATCTCTGACTGCCAGATTCGGGGTAAACATTGGCAGAGAATGCTTTTCCTGCTCCCCCCACCCCGCCCACTGCTTTTATGAAGCTGGAAACACAGATCCCGATTATTACTAGAATCACTATTAATCTTTTTTTTTTAATTTCAAAGACTGTGACTACTGCAACTGATCAGGTGAGCAAGTTCAACTCTCTAGAATTTAGTCTACATGCTCAGCTGACCTAAGTGCCCACCACACAGTCCTTACATGGTTGGCCCTTTCTCCCGTTTGTAACTTTGTCCACGCTCATGCCTTTGCTACTCCCAGGGTCACCAGTCTCTTCTTGGGCATTTCACAGGGACCTCCAGGCAATCACAGGTCCTGACTATACTCACTCGGGCATGTGGGTCCATTTAGGATACACGTCCAGACCTGTCAAGAAGGGAGACAGGTGACGCTTTGATCTCAGTCCTGTTGGTAGCCTTGCGTCCCATCACTAGCTGGCCCTTCCCAGCCTCCCTGGCATCCTTTCTTCAACGGAGACTCCGGGCTGATGGGAAGCAGTCTGGCCTGCCTTCCCTGGAGGAACACAAGTGATGACAGAGGGCCACCTCACTGTGCTGTGCTCTTTGGCTCCAATACGCGGTTACATCGGATGCCACTGCCTGCTGATTGGTTTGAACAAATCTGCATCCTCTCTTCTCAAGATACATTCCAACACAGGTTTTCTTACCGCATACTCTCGAGTTCCTCTAAGAGAAATCAGTCTTTTTTCACAGCTGGAAAAAATAACGCTGCTCACTCAAGTCCTGTTGACCTCGTGGACAGTTCTTTGGAACTTCCATAATGCTCCTCTCTGCAAACACAGGCTTAATTGTGATGCTCCTTGTTGTTACATGGAAGAGACATAATTCTACTGAAATAAAAATCCATACACAGATGGCTTTATTATCTTCAAAGCCCAACTTTACCTTCTCACTAGCGGCCAACAGAAATCCATTTCATTCATGTGGGCTTTTTCTGTCCCACCAAACAAGTCCACTCCTCCTGGAGGGGCTCTAGAGATGCTTTTGGCTCAGTCCCCCACAATGGTGTCAATGACACCATTCCTCATTATTTAAAACCACAGCCATCTCAATATTTCCCTGTCTCTTTTCCTGCTTTAATTTTCTCCTTGGCATTTATCTGTCACACCAACATACTAAGTAGTTTACTTAAGTATTTCTTTTTAGTCTGGCTCTTTCTGACTGGAGCAGAGTCATCTGCTGTGCTTCTCACCCTTTCTCCAAGGCTATCAACTCTAAAGAGTGCTCGTTAAATTAAAAGCTCTAGCCAGCTGCTGTGGCTACACCTGTAATCCTAGCACTCTGGGAGGCTGAAGTGAAAGGAAACAAGAAAAGTAGCTGGGTGTGGCAGCTTGCATCTATAATCCCCTCACCTGAGAGGCTGAAGCAGGAGAACCTCTTGAGCCCAAGAGTCTGAGGTTGCAATGAGTCACATTGACACCACTGCACTCTACCCCAGGTGACAAAGCAAGACCCTATCTCAAAAAGAAAAAAAACAAAAATTAAAGCTCTAGCTCCTGAGATGAGCATTGTCATCACTTCCATTGCAAAAGCAAGGAGACTGAGGCACAGTGGTGTCACTGACATGCCCAGGCTTGGCCCATTCTCAATCGGTGTCAGAGACACTCAATCTAACTCCAGGCAGGAGAATTCCAGAGAATGATTATTTAGACCAAGCCTACCAAGCACAGCAGGTCCACAGAAAGGGAAAGACCCAATAATCTGATCTACAAGGTTCCCACAGTCTCCCAGACCTGCAACAGGTGCTGCTGCCTGTGGGCCACCTGTGGGCCCTTGTACAAGAGATATAATGACAGCGGGATGACAACAGCAGAGGGGGCCCGTGTTCATCTGGTTCTGAGCTGTGTGCCGGGTGCTGGGTTCTAAGCACTTCTATCGATCATGTCATTTTGTGGGAGGCAACTAGGCTGAATTCCTCACGCACCTTCCAACTCAGGGTAAGGTGCCCAGTCAGGGAAATGTCTGCATGACTATTCCTGCATGGGGATTCAGCAGTGCCGGTGGGCTAAGACCTGTAGATTCTTGATCAGTAGTTTAAATTAGGGAAGTTGAGATAGCTCTCAGGGTGAAATGTGTTTGCCCCCTTCTCTTCTCTCTGTATGGGTCATTTTGGATGTTCCATTCCCCTATGTCCCTGTCTATCCTACCATGACCCTTTACCCAACCTTCCCTCTCTCATTTTTTAACCCTGACTGTGCATTCTTGCACGTACCCAATAAAAGATGGGCTGCTGCATAGTTTTGAGCTGCCACCTGGCATGCCAATCAGTGTATGCCCCCTCAGGCTTCCAGGTGTTAGGCTCTAAGATTGGTGTAAAGTCTCTTGATTTTTCTAGTCCTGTTTCCCTTGCTGACCACTGTCCCAGGTTGGGGTCCACGGGAACCTCAACATCATTTAATTTTTTCACAACCTTTCTAAGTATTGGCACTACTGTATTCCCTTTGTACATATAAGAATTTTGGAGCCTAAACAGGTCAACTTGTTTATACAGTTAGAAAGTCACACAGATAGTAACTCAACAGAAAACCAGACTACTCTTGACTAAATGAATGCATACAAAAAGATCAGAGAGGCTGTCATTCTTGAGTTAGGCTTGTTAGTCCCAAGACGGGTCTTGAAGGATGGGCAATGGTTTGTGAGGCCAAGAAAGCATATCTGAATTTCTAGGCAGAACAAATTTTGTGCACGCAACCATGAACCTGTGGAGTTTGGTATGACGGAAACACGGGAAGGGGCATTGACAAGGAGGGTGGCTTGGGAAACAGACAAGGCTGGAGGACTTGGCCCCGAGCTAGACCCTAAAGGGCTTTTCCTGCTGCGCTGAAGATTTTAGTGTCTTTCACAAAATCTGAAGAGCAGAAATTAAAAGGCTTAGGCAGGCACATGCAACAGTCATGTCTATGCATTAGAAAGATTATTCTGCCGGCCAGTGGTTCTCAACCTGGGGAAGATTTTCCCTCCTCCACCCTTTCCACCTTTGGAGATATTTGAGAATGTCTGCAGATATTTTTGGTTGTCCTAAGAGGTGCTGCAGGCATCTAGTGGGTAGAGGGCAGAGTGGCTGCCAAACGCCATACAATGCACGAGACAGCCCCCTACACCAAAACATCCATATGCTGAGGCCTTTGTAGTAAAAGTAGATGAGATGAACAAGGCACTGTCTCATGTACCTACAGGAAGTACCACTCAAATGAAATCTCTGGGAGGGGTGCCTCCTGCCCTTGAGTCCCATGCAGCTGCCTTGGTCATACACATTGACCCCAGCCATGGGGAGACTGGGAACAGGAGTTCCCAGCATTTTCTAAATTTCTGATAAATCTATAAGTATTCCACCTAATTCAGAATTCTCAAAAATGGGCTGCCAAATTAATTTATCTGTTTCAAGCCATACTCCAGATGTCTTATTCATCATAAATAATAGTATTCATTGAAATACATGTTTGAACAGCCAGCGATTAACAAAGCGTTCATACTTTAAAAGTTTAGTTCGCTATCGATACAGTTTTTCATTAACAACTTGGAAAACAATTGCAAATTACACAATTCAATTTTCCAAGTGAGTTATTCTGTAACTACACAGGGAAACTGTTGAAATTTCTTTTTTTGTTTTCAATGGAAGATTAATACAATCTGATTTTTTAAAAGCACCCTCCCTTAAGGAACCGATGTATATTCCTGTCAGAATTACACAACTGTTTTGCTTTGTGTGGGAATATTAAGTGTGTTTCTGGTGGGTTGCAAAGTCAAAAGCCGTTTAGGCAAACAAGGATCTGATTTCAAATTTTTTCCTCTTCTTCTGCTGATGGTAATTTATAGATGATGATTTATTTATGTTTACCAAGTGAAAACAAGGCTTCTACCTAAAAGGCAATTTTCTGCTGTGCCTTTGTAGGCTGCGTCCTAATTATTTTTTCCCTTGTGGGACTGAATGGATTAAGTGAGCAATCACAAATTATATATGCAAATCGCAAAGCTCTGCAGAAGCTTCAAATTACTTCATTCTTAAAAAAACAAAATGAAAGCCATTATCCTACTGAAAGTGAAATGGTGCAGGCCCCCTCAACTTTCATAGGTTGTCTTTGAAAATAAAAATAATAGGAACGCCTTCCATTTCTGAGTCCACAATGCTTCTGACATGTTAAAATAATTATTGGTATTACCATTATTATGTTTAAAATTTCATCCTAAGTGAAATATCTCAGGCACGAGAAGCAAACACCACATATGCTCTCTAATAACTGGAAACTAATTGATGGGCACAGAGAGATGTAAAATTACTGGAAGTCAAGAGGGGGTGGGGAGAAAGGAGGAGGAGTTAAAAACCTGCTTACTGGCTGCAATGAACACTATTCAGGTCACACTAAAACTCCAACTTGAGCAGTATATTGAAAGGTACCCAGGTAACATTTGTCCTTCCTTAATATTTTTCAATAAAAAATTCAAAGCATTTATAACGCTCTAATAAATATCTCTATTACAACTGCCAAAAGATTTTGTATAATGTATTCCAAATCCATATTATCTTTCCTAAGGAAACACTAATGGCTTAAAGTCACCATGACAGTAAGGAGAGACACACTCCATTCTAATCAAAAATTGTGGCCGTAAGACAGTTTTTCATGCTCTCCCCTCCAGACCCTTGAACGTAGTAGTTGAAGCAAACATTTCATAAAAGGCTTCTTACGAAAGAACATGTGTAGACAGCTATACCCCAACCCCCACGTAGGTGGCTTCATCCTTTCCAAAAATATCTACATGTCCTTGGTCACTTAAAATAAACTGGACCAGTGCCGGTCGGAGTTATAAATTTGGACTGTCTCCCTGAGGAGTGGATCTTTATTTGAACGTGTGAAATAACTGAAATAATCCATTTGCTCATGGTGCATTCCTTAAAAATAAAGTGCTTCAACTGAAAAGTTTACATCTGATACGGAGAGAGGGAGCAGAATCTGGCACGAGGAGTAATTTTATAGCTGTCAGTGGGTGTGTGGTTTTGTACAACTTTCTAGAGCCAATTCAGACAGAGCTACAAAAAGCTCAAAGGTGCGTACTATTACCTGGTAATTTTTTTGGTTTTTTTTTTGTTTTGCAGTTCTTGGCCAGGGCCGGGTTTGAACCCACCACCTCTGGTATATGGAGCTGGTGTCCTACTCCTTTGAGCCATAGGCACCACCCTTACCTGGTAGCCTTACTTCCAAGACTCTTTCATCCAGAAACACTACCCTGAGCACATAAAGAAAGGTTCACACATTCTTTGCTATAGTAGAATTTATATTAGCAAAAAAAAAAAAATTCCAAAGGATACGCAAATTGATGCCCAAAAAAGTTTGAAATGTTTTGCTAATTGCCCATCAATTTATGTAAGTTAAACAGATTATGGTGTATCGCTACTAAAGAGTACTTTTGAGCAGTTAAATTAATGAAGCACAGCTTTTAATTATTGACTAAGGATGATAGTCCAAACTTAAAGGAGAGGGGACTAGAATAATTATTGCAGCCATATAATTGATCTCATAAACCAGAATATTTTGCATATGAAAGAAATTGCCACTAAAATGTATGCAAGAACCACAGATTCACCCAGGGTATCCTGGAGAAACTTGGATTTATGGTCTACTTGAGTTTAACAAATAATATGTACAACATGTAATGAATTATCCCATTTCTGCTTTAAAACTATAATCTATATATGTGTGAGAATGTTTATATACATACAGGCAGAGGAAAGAATTTTAAACGTGTACATTAGCTTATCAGTATTTTTTTTTTCTGGAGACAGAGAAGAAGGCTCAACATCAGATTTTTTTTCACTTTACTTCAGACATTTCAGAATTATTTACATTCATTAAAGGAATATGTGGAACCTTAATAATAAAACATGAGAGGAGAAAAAAAGAACAGTCTTCCAAAAAAAATTTAAAATGAGTAAGTGGCTTTCTATTTTTTTTTTTTTTTTGAAAATTATTTGTAGAGATAGGGTCTTGCTAAGTTGCACAGGCTGGTCTCCCACTCCTGGGCTCAAGTGTTCCTCTCACCTTGGCCACCCAAAGGGCTGGGATTCCAGGCATGAGCCACCACACCCGGCCAGGTTTCTATCTTTTGGCAGCATAACTTCTTGAGCGGAGACTCTCTTGATTAATAATAGTCTCCTGCTGCAAGGTGAACTTAATCCTGTAGGCTCAGAAATGTGTGATAGAGAGGACACTCATGTGTGAGTTGCCTTGGAGGTCACCGTCACACAGAAGGTGAGTGACCTCGCAGACCAGGTGATGGCCAGGATTAGAACCCAGGTTCCCAGATCCGGGTCTGGCGCACTTCTTATCACACCCTGGGCCTTGGCTGGTCTTCCTTCCACTCAATTGTTATTCATCTCAAAAAAGTAAAACCACAAAAGGAACCTCTCAACCCTTTCTGGTGGGCTGAGCAACTTCTCAGTGAAAACAAGGAGCTATTATTTCACAAGGTCAGGAACTATATTTAACATCACTAGGGCCTTAGATCGTGTTGTCATTACAATCAATCAAATTCACAGCATCCTCTGGCAGCTGCGCTGGTTCAGAGGCATTTCGTGGAAGAGGTGGAGAAATGACAATGGGATTATTCTATATGTGCATTATTCATATATTTCTTTCCCAACTTTTGCATGAGAACAACGATAGCTATCTTTCCAGTGAGGAGAAACCAGGTTTTAACATTTTACAGTTTCTTTCTTATGTCAAAACTTCTGAAAAGAAACAGATATGCAAAGTTGGCATTTTCCCTTAATACTATCTCTAACAATGAAATGGAAGAAGTACTGTGCTTTTACAAATGCTATACGTGTCCTAGGAGAAGGCTGTGTCTACACGCCATCTTTGTATTGATCAAATGACGTCATGTACATTCCCCAGTGCTTTTGGCGATTGCTTTATCTATATTAGCATACATTCTGAAATTTGGTCATGGTATGCTCCTTAGAACCCTAGTATTTTATTATCCAGATTCATAAATTACACAGTCTTTAGATGAAAAATGCATATCTCAGAATCACTCCAGCTTTCTATATGCCCCCAAGAGAGTAATACTAAATGTATCAGATCTGAAAGAGTGAGGAGGATGAATGCTCTACAGGAACTCACCAAGGCCTCGGAGGCTTAATGTAGATAATTCTTACATTCTGAGGCTTTGAACTTTGGTTAATGATTATTAGAGATGAAAGAGAGTGTGGCTTACCATGTTCCCTGAAGGTTTGCTTATTAAGTTCCAAAGCCAGCAGGTAGACATCTGAAACAAGGCTACTTGGTCCTCAACTTCCCCTTCTTTTCACAGTCAAGAACTTTTCAATTTGCTTTGGTTTTATATTTGAGTCTCTGCTCAAACTTCCCAATCCTTACTTTTTCTCCCCCCAGCACCACTTGCCCTATTTCCTCCAAATCAAAGTACCTTTTCCTGGTTTCAGATGCCCCCGGTGCAGACCTCTTTCCCTAAGCTAAATCAAAGCATGGTACCCAGATGTCTACACATATTCTATCCCCTCTATCAATAACATTGATGGCTTGTCAGCTGATATTTTTAAAAAGTGTCCACTACAAGTTAGGTGCTGTATTAGTTTCCCCTCAACCTCCTCCCCAAAGAGAAATCCCTGTTCTTTTGGACTTTATTTATAGGAGGGGGCGGGGAAGACAGCAGAACCCACTCAAGGGAGTAGTGGGTATTGATAAGTGCAGAGCAGAACAGATAAGGGGGTTAGGGGAGGCCTGAGTAGGTGGATTCTTTTCAACATAGGTGAGACAAAACAAAAGGCCTCACTCAGAGGGGAAATCTGAGTCATACCCAGAGCATAGTAAGGGGGTGAGCTATGCGAGTGTTTAGGGGAGAGGAAGAGCAAGTACAAAGGTGGCGATGGGCTTGGTGTCTTCTAAAGAGAGGGGAGCCCTGCCCAGCTGGGGCAGAGGGAAGGGGGACTGACAGGCAAGAGGGAGTCAAATCTTGTGATGGTGCAGACCAGTGACTTTCAAATCCTGTGATCATGCAAGCCAGTGACTTTCAAATCCTGTGATGGTACAAACCAGTGACTTTCAAATCCTGTGATGGTGCAAACCAGTGACTTTCAAATCCTGTGATGGTGCAAACCAGTGACTTTCAAATCCTGTGATGGTGCAAACCAGTGACTTTCGAACTGAATACTGTGGGAAGATCTTAGGTGTGCCATGAAAATGATTAAAAGATCATTAATTAAATCGTTTTCAAAAGATATTCTAAGCACAATAAGTATATGCTTTTCTTTCTCTCTCTCTCTCTCTCTTTTTTTTTTTTTTTTTGATGGACATGATTAAAGTGTGCAGCACAAGTTTAACTGTAGGCTCAAGTGTGCCATGAGATAAAAAAAGCTGAAAGATCCTGGCATGGACCATCGGGAAACCTTGGCTGAGGGCTCTAAGGTGAACATTGTCAGGATGTGAAGTGAGTTCTCAGAATAGATCCCAGAGGGCCACTAATCAAGTGGCCTGGGGATGACCAGGTTATTTTTCTACATTCAGGAGGGTAGGTATGTAACGAGCTCTATGAATAAATTTCAATGATCCTTTTTACATATATATAAAGCTCCACCTGAGCGCCACCTCCAGTCAGCTCAGCTGGGGCATCAGATTTTCATAGGAGCAGGAAGCCTCCTGTACCCTGTGCATGCAGAGGACCGAGGCTGCGGCTTCTTATGAGAATCTCATGCCTGATGATCTGAGGTGGAGCTGAGGAGGTGATGCTAGCCCTGGAGAGAATGATCATTAGCAAATTAGCAGAGAGGCTTGACCGCACAAAGACCATAATGAATCAATTGCTTGCCTGCGCACATCAAAACCATCTCCCAGCCCCAGTCCATGAAAAAAGAAATGTCTTCTGCGAAACCAGTTCCTGCTGCCAAAAATGTTGGGGATGGCTGATTTATACCACGACCTGCCCCACTGTACGTGGTCCCGTCTTTAAAAACCCATGAAATCCTTAATCGCCCATAAGCCCATTAGCTGGACAGACAGATCTGAGGCAGCTTCTCTCCTTCTCCTGATAAAACATCTTTCATATTAAAAATTCCATTCTTCTGCAGTGATCCTTGTTGCCTCAGTAACTGAGTTTTTGTGTGAACAACTGGACAGAGGCTGAAACCCCCTTGTGGTTTCAATAACAAGTATAGGGAATTATGAAGAATTGGAAATTTCCAGATGTATTTGGAACTCAACTAAAACAAGGGAGCCTCAAACACATGAGTCAGTGTCCACACAACAGTTCGATGGGGAATTGTATAGTAACAGAGTAGTTCAGGGGCTAGGGCGCTGGGCCACATACACTGGGGCTGGCAGGTTCAAACCCAGCCTGGGCCTGCCAAACAACAATGACAACTACAACCAAAAATAATAATAATAATATATACATATACATATATGCACATATGATAAGATTAATTAGCACAATCCTTAAAAAACAAAATAAAAAAGATAAAGATATCCAGTTAATAGTCTCAAATCTATAACTTCAATTTCTGGCCACCTGAGTTCTACCTTTGTCTAACAGACAAAGCAAACGGACTCTTGCACATTCCAAGCTCCCTCTTAAGATAATGCCTCCTACGCAAAAATAAAGCAACAAAGACTCATTCCCCTAGCACAGTTCACCATCTTGCTATTAGGTAAGATGCTGAGGACCTGGGACCTAAAAGAGCTGGTCCAAAATGACGGGATGTAGTTCAGAGTGTCATAGACATGCAGAGCTTGGTTCAAGGTCGTCTGCAGGGGTCCAAGTTATGCTATCACTGGCTTCATGGATCACTGCTCCTAAGTAATAGATTTGCCATTCAACGACTTTCCCCTGAGAACAAAAGAAACCTTATTTGAAAGTGGAAATCTCTGGTATACGGAAGATAAGTGCTCAAGATAATATGGACTCAGAAAGAGCTATAGCTGGGTCCTCCTTGGGAAAGAAGGAAGGATGGGAGAGGTGTAGCTCTCAGGAGCGACAGCCTGGTGACAGGCATGGAGGATGCCGCCCGCACACGTCCCTTCTCTGTGTGTCTTGAAGGTTTGTCTTGCCTTCTTTTTTCCCATCTGTAGGCACAGATGTGCCTCTAAAGCACAGCATGCTTCTTATTTCTCTAATTTGAGAAGGAATACGGTTTCCCCTACTGTCTCCTTCGCTACATAAACCAAGGTGTGAACATGGGCTCTTTATACGATGTTGTAAAGTCACCACTTTGGAAACATTTGCACAAAAGGAAATACTGCTCGCTACCCCCACGTAGCCAATGGATCTACTGGCTTCATGTACAGTTTTAAATGGCCAAATCCCCCCAGCCCCAAGGAATGCTCACCAACGAAGAATTAAAGAATCTTCGAGATGGAAAACCAAAATTAAAATGTTCTATCATAAAAATAAGCATAGCTCCTTCACACACACACAAGAGTAGCAGTTTCTCAATATGAAAATAACTGCAGCCTGGGGGGGAGGAGTGTTAACCCTGTGCTTTTACACATTTTCATGAAAAGAAAAAATACCTAGGCTGTGCGTTAACAAGGACGGTGAAAAACTCTCTTGCCCTCTGGAGGGAAAGACTTTGGTAATCTGTGAATCCAAGTGGTAAGTAAATCTTGCATTTACCTTAATCTATTTTAATACATAATTACTATGTTTAGTGAGGCAGCCTCTCTCACTGGCAATGAGGAAACTGCAAGGGTGAATTAAATTTAGTCATGGAACTTAAAGAAATCAACCGATGGGTGGAGCTTCCTCTTTTCCCACCAATCACCTGCTTTCTCCTCCTTCCCCCTCCTCCTTCCCCTTCCTCCTCTCCCCTCAGCCCCCAGGCAATGAAGGAACATCTGTTCTGAATCAGGCACTGAGCTGGACACAAGAGGATCCGGTCCTTACCCTCAAGGGCCTTCAGTTATATGCCCAGCAGAGGATTAAACACGGTAAGTTTTATATCAGAGACTGGATCCGACCACCACCACCACCAAGAGGAGGAAACCACACGTCCATCCGTTACTGCACACAATGAACTGGTAGATGTGATCTTATGTTTCCTCCTTTGAAAAAGTTTCACTCGTACCTTTGTTTAAAAGTCTAGACAAGTTTTCAGACTCTGGGCCTTCAAGTTACCTCCTTGGATGTGCATAGAGTTCCAGAAAACTGCAGTTATTGAATCTTACCTTATGATAACACCTAAAATACGCAGCGCGTTCGTCAGAAAATTTCTCCAGTCTCTTTGGGCCTTTGCTGGAAGCTTTCTTGAACACTAACCAGCATCGCTGATAAATCTGGAAGGAAAGGCAAAAAGCACCTCAGCATCTCCACAGACAGACATTGGCATTCAGTGTTTTCTTTCTGAGGTTTTTCACCTGTAAAATATAATCCAGAAACGTAACACTGCTCTGGGAAAAGAAAATTTTAAACATCAAGCTGTTTCCACCATGGGTGTATTTTGTCATTCAGATAATTACTGGAATCAAAAGAAAATAAATATTGGAAGTTCAGTTTCTTCCTGTTTTGATAACAATCACTAGGCACATTTCAAAACAAGGCCCAGGGACCAAAGTCCCCCAATCAGCACAAATAACACAGGCAATTCATGGGACATGCTACAATGTCAAGTGCAATTAAATCAGAAAATAGACTTGGTCTATGCTAAAGACATCACTGCCCGTTCTACAGTGAGATGGCTACCGTGTGTTATGAAATATTCCTCATAGCTGGTGCTGAGGAGCTGGGCCAGTCACTAGTCCACCCAGCTAACAATTAGCTGATCAACACCAGCCAGATTCTTGCTTAGAAGGTTCAATCCAGAGGCTCAAAGATTATTACCAGGGGTGTGAATCTGAATTGAGAGGACAATGCTTGCCAGGTTGTGGTCATGTCAAATCATATCCACAACTGCCAGACAAGGAAACCTACTACAAGAGCTAGATTGTTTCAGCTCCGGGTTGAAGGTTGACATTGTAGTTCTGTCATCTTTCAATTCATAACTTTGAGATCTAGCCTTTCCTCTGGTCTTCTTGGAAACCATCTGTATCCCCAGGAACCCATGACCACTAACATCCTTCCAACTCTTAATGGTCCTCGCTTGAATGGAGACCTGATTCTAGCAGCCCAACTCCCCCGATGGGATGACCAACATAAACGATATCAGTACATTAGAAATATTAATAATGCCAAAGAGAGAAAATGCAAAGAGCTAATGAGTGTATGAACAACAACATTCTGCAAAATGAGATTTTTTTTAAACCTAAAAATTAGTGAAGGTAGAAAAGAATGATAATATTCCCTGAAGGCAAAGATCTAACTGGCATCGTCCTCTACTGGTGCTCCTTAAAGGGCATTTGACAACAAGTAACTTTTCGACAACAAAAAAGAATAGAAATTTATTCTTAGGAAAAAGCACAAAACGCAGCCAACATTGAAAAAGGATTCATATTCAAGGGCAGATGAGTGGGTGCTGCTCAGCCCTGATTGTCTCTGATCCTTAAATCACCTTCTAAACACCACATACATGCGGTTTCATAGATTCAACGTATAACTAAATCTCTGAGCTAATAAGAAAAAATAAAACAATGTTTGCATAAAGCATTTGGTCGTTCAAACCCTTGTTGATTTAAAATACCTCTTATAATTTGGTCAGTACCTGGCAAAGGGCTGAGGGATTCGGGGTGGCTGCTCCTTGTCAACAGTGTATAAAGAGCTCCATTTTATTCCTCTGTCCCATCAACCTGAGCATAAATTAATTGCTTTGTTCAGAATGCTAAAAAGAAAATGGAACCTGGGGAGGGCCTGTGGCTCAGTGGGTAGGGCACTGGCACCGTATACGGAGAGTGGCGGGTGCCCTGGCCAAACTGCAACAAAAAAATAGCCGGGCATTGTGGTCGGCACCTGTAGTCCCAGCTACTCAAGAGGCTGAGGCAAGAGAATCGCCTAAGCCCAGGAGTTGGAGGTTGCTGTGAGCTGTGATGCCGCAGCACTCTACCGAAGGCAGTAAAGTGAGACTCTGTCTCTACAAAAAAAGGAAAAAGAAATGAAACCCACTCCATTCTGAAGTTTAGCTCTGAACACAGTGAGATATGTATCTGATCCCACAGAACGTATAATAAAATGTTGGCAATATGATTTATGATAATGATGACTGCTCGGTCTTCAACAATAAGGAATAACAAAGTAAATTATAACACTCTATAATATGTAATGTAATATATGATACTGATCTATAGATCTATACCAATATCGGTCATTATTAAATTTAGTAAATATGGTACAATTAATACAGCAAATATGTACCACATGGTATGATATATATACTACATGTTTATAATACACATTATAAATAAATATATAAGATAATACAAGTAATCATTATATAATAATATAATAATGTAAATAGTATACATGATTTTTATATAGTAAATTATACTACATCTATGATACATGTTATCCATTTATAGGATAATATAAGTAGTTCATTTGAAACACGTTACAGAAGGAATTTCTAATGCCATGAGAAAGTGTTCATAATGTTATGTGGGGAAAAAGAATATAATTATTTACGTCAAGATCTCCACTGTACTCAAAATGCATCTTAAAAAAGCAGAAAACATATGAAAATATTGACGATGTTTTCTCTGGGTCATGAGAATAAGTTCTGGGGTCTGACTGTTCATTTTTGCTTCATGTAATAGAAGTTAAAACTGTAAATTAAGTAAGAGAGAATTCTATGATTTCTTAAATACCCAGAGGTACTAGTAGAATTAAAATCAATTCTGTTGGTTTTTATCTTGCCCAGTTATTAATCCGCCAAAGAATATAAAAACATGGAGACAAAGGTGGACTGGCCAATTCAGAGGGGGAAAAGTAGCCTTTTCAGCAAATGGTGCTGAAGCCATTAGATATTCACATGCATAGGCAAAAAAAAAATAAAAAAAAAAAAAAACAAGAAAAAACCTTGACTTAAACATTAAAGCACCCATTTTATAAAAAAGGAAAAGTACCTGAAAAGAGATAAAAACTAGAAAACTGTTAGAGGAAAGAAGAAAATACCCAGAATTTTTATATGGACCTGAGACCACAAGTACCGATGGAAGGAAATTCTGACAAACTGGACCTCATCAAATCAACAGCTTTTGCTACATGAACAATGCTGTGAAGAGGATGAAAAGACAAGTGAGAGACTGGGAGAAAATCTCTGCAAATCACGCATCTGATGAAGAGCTAGTCTCAGAGACAGATGAGCAACTCTGAAATCTCAGCAGTTAAAAAAACATTATACAACTTACAAAAGACATGAACAGACATTTCACCAGAGAGGGTGCACAGATGGTCAGGAAGCACAAGGGGAGATGTTCGACATCATTACTAAGAAGGGTTAAGTGTCGATTAAAACCACAGTAAGCTATCACTACACATCTATCAGATTGGCTGGAACAATAATAATAATGATAATAATAATAAAACCACCACCAACTGCTGACAAGGATGTGAGAAAAGTGGATCACTCATATATTACTGGTGGGAAGGAAAAATGATATAGTCACTGTGAAAAACAGTGATGGTTTCTTAAAAAAACTGGCTCGGCACCCATAGCACAGTGGTTATAACACCAGCCACATACGCCAAGGGTGGCGGGTTCGAACCCAGCCCAGACCCGCTAAACAACTGCAACAAAAAAAATAGCCAGGCGTTGTGGCAGGCACCTGTAGTCCCAGCTACTTGGAAGGATGAGGCAGGAGAATCACTTAAGCCCAAGAGTTTGAGGTTGCTGTGAGCTGTGATAGCATGGCACTCTACTGAGGGCGACATAATGAAACTCTATCTCAAAAAAAAAAAAAAAACTAAACAAGCAACATACAACTAGCAGTTTTATGTTGGAATTCATTCCACAGAATTCATTCATTTTTAGGAATTCATCCTAGAGAAATGCCAGCATATATGGACACACACACACACAAATACACCAACTCTGTATGTGAATGTTCAAAGCTTTATTCACAATAGGAAAACCTTGGAAACTACCGAGCATACTATATGTGCTCCAGCAGGAGAAGGAGTTAACAAACCATGGTCCAGCCGCACCGTGAGATACTACTTAGTGATAAAAAGATATAAACTATTGATATCAGCAACCACTTGAATAAATCTCTAGATCATTATGCTGAATGAATATAAAAAGCAGAACCTAACGCTGCCTGACTGCATTATCTTAGCACATGACAAAATTACAGAAATGGAAAACAGATGTGTGTCTGTGAGGTTAGGGATCTGTGAGGTTAGGGAGGTGGGGTGGGGGTGAAGGGCACGTTTATACAAGGTTAACAGGAGAAACCCTCATGGTGAGGGAACTTCTCCACCTTGATCACCTTGATGCCCAAATCTTGGTTCTGATATGTATTAGAGTTTTGGACAACTACCAGCGACACTAGTAATATTTCTCACAATTGAATATGAGTCCAAAATGACCTCAAAATAGATGTTCAATTGATTTTTTAAGATAGAAAGATGTTGAGATATTTAACCAAGATTTTAAAATTGCAGCCTAATCTTATAACTCTCATCCCCATTTTTCTCTAGCCTTTTTTTTTTTTTTTTTTGGTGGGGGGACAGGAGATCACAGTCTAATTAAACACCAGACTGAATAGCTTTAAGAAGGCAAGTTACAAGAGCCATTGGTAAAAGTTCAAGCACAAAATCCTTTTCAGGGTGGAGATTCAGCCGTGGAAATTAACATTCTCAGGACTGTGATTGGAGAAGAGAGTCTTATTCACGTCTTGCTTAGGTCTGAATAACAGATGAGACAATTGGGTCCCTTCAAATTTCACCAGCACCAGAGGATTGTAATTACAGTGGGAATAAGCCGTCAGTCTGCTTGTTCAAATAAAGGATGTGGAAAATAGGTTTCTGATTGTCATGCTATTACTGGCGACCTCTTGCTTTTGCACATACCCTGAGAATGTGTTCTGAAAATGAACGTGTTTAAAGGTATGCAAAAAACCTGCCCAGGAGGAGAAAAAAAGATTTTCACCACAGAAGAGGTTTCAGATTTCCTAATTATGCCCTCAGTTTTCAGATGTAATCTTCTTCTTTTTTTTTTTTAAGACAGAGCCTCAAGCTATCCCCCTGGGTGAGTGCCCTGGCATCTCAGCTCACAGCAACCTCCAACTCCTGGGCTCAAGCGAGTCTCCTGCCTCCGCCTCCCAAGTAGCTGGGACCACAGGCGCCCGCCACAACGCCCGGCTATTTTTGGGAATTTCCAGTTTTGACCCCTCTGTATTAAGTTTGGGGGACTTTCACATTTCATTTTTCTTTTGATTTATTAATAGGGGCAAAAGTGCCATATTATAACCAATAATATTGTAATCTAATGACAGCAAGAATCTTATTATGGAAACTCAGAAGCGACACTGCTGGAAAGAGGCTGAGGGATAAATTAACACAGGTTGGTCAGGAGGAAGTAAGGAAAACTCAAATCCGAATTTGTTCTCTTTTCCATTGTCATTTCTTTCTTTAAAACTTGATAGCAAAGAATATCCTGGGTGGTTTGTCAAGATGTCCAGGCCAAGACACAGCTGAAACAATTAAGAATTTGCTCAGCGTTCCTAATCATATCAGTAGTTCTCCACAATATCCTGAAAAGAGTCACAATTATACTTCTGGAGGATGGAAAGATAGTTATGAAAGTAAATGAAAGCAGATTTAGGTCACAAAATTCCTATTAAAAGGAAATAGTATACTACTTCCATGTAAACTGTGAGATGAGGAAAATATGAATAAGAAGAACCTTTTAGGCCAGTGGTTCTCAATCTTCCTAATGCCGCCATGTATTTTCATGGAGACCCACAGGTTGAAAACCACTGCTGTAGGTCTTTATGGCCCATGGCAAGAAGAGGCAAACTTTTTCCATAAAAGGCCACATAGTAAATATTTCAGTTTTTGAGGACCCTAAGGTCTGTTGCAACTACTCAACTCTGCTGATATAGCTTGAAGGCAGAAACACAATATATGTAAATGAACAAGTGTGGCTATCTTCTTTCTTTTATTAAATCATAAACACAGATCATGTATATACATTAATGCATTTATGGGATACGATGTGCTGATTTCATATAGAATTAGGAGTGTTTATGTCACACTGGTTAATATATAGCTTGTCTCATTGACTTAGCTATCTTCTAATAAAACTTTATTTACAAAACCAAGCAGAGGGCCAACTTTGGCCTATGAGCACATTTTGTCCACCTGTGGGCTGGGTGGTGTTTTCAACTCTTTAAGCTCAGGTCACTTTCGATGGACACAAACTTATCTATTGACAAGACCCTTCTGGGAGAAGCAGGGGAATACTCACCAGATAAGAGTCCTGTGTGCTTCCCCTGTTCCCACAAGCCAAGACTCTACTTCAATAAAATTATATTAAAATGGTGACATGATAGGCTTTTTTAACCCCTGCACCAAATTTCTGGTCTCCCTGACTGCTATTGGGGAATCATTGTGGTATAATGAAAAAAAGATGTGGAACACTACTGGGAACCTAGAGATAAACCAGCCTCACATCTGCATCTGATCTTCAATAAACCGAACAGAAGGATCCACTAGGGAAAACAACCCCTATTGAATAAATGGTTCTGGGAGAACTGGCTGGCCCCATGGAAAAGACTGACATTGGCCCTACATTGGACCTAAAAAAATTCACTCATGTTGGATAAAAAATTTAAATCTAAGACATGAATGATAAAAATTCTAGAAGAAAGCGTCTCACTCAAGGTCACGAAGCTAGGAGAGACCAGCCAGGATTCCAACTTTGATTTGCTTGACTCTGGAGAACCAGCTCATAACCAGCACTCCAGGATTTTTCCAAAAAAGTTGGAGTCCTAGCGATGCACAAACTCATGCCGATGGTCGATCCATCTGTATGGAGTTTATTTTCATGCTTATCATAATCCAAAAGGAGACATTTAGTTGTAACCATATGCTGTTTCATCTGGCCTACTACTTCATAGCTAATCTATTTCAGTGTGACATTTGCATACGCGATTTTAAGTGCATTGGCACCAGTGTTCACCTACACTGAGAGTTTTTAACAGAGTGTTTCTGAAACTGAAGCTTTAAGATACTAATGCAGGGCGCTAAGTTATCCTAGGAGTCTGCAAGAAGTGTTTGCCTGGAAAAGAACTCCGTGCAATTCCTCCTTAATGACAGTTTATTATAGTATCCTTGACAGAAGTGCAGAAACCCAAGCTAAGTATCTCTAACTACATTAAAAGTTATCGCACGCATGGCTGGGCACAAGTCTGTAATCCTAGCACTCTGAGAGGAGGTCAAGACTAGCCTGAACAAGAGCAAGACTTCATCTCTACTAAAAATAGAAAAATTAACTGGATGTGGTGGTACACATCTGTGGTCCCAGCTATTCAGGAAACTGAGTCAGAAGGATTGCTTGATCTATGATGACACCATTGCACTCTAGCCCATGCAATAAAGTGAGACCTTGACTCAAAAAAAAAAAAAAAAAAAAGTTACTGTATGCAACTTCTCGTTTTTCATGACCTTCAGCAAACCCATGTCCAGGCTAAAAGATTCCATGCCACCTGGATGGTCTGCTACCAGGGGCTGACCACTCACTTCTCTGTGAGTACTGATTTTTCTACTTGGCTGGTGCCAGCCTCCCAGAATCTCAGGCTCCTCTGTCACTTACAGTCTGGCCAACAGCCATAAAAGATAGTGTTGGTTGCTACAATCTGGAAGTCATGGAAAGAGATTTGGTAACCAAAGAGAACCAACAGAAAGGAGTGTGCCTGGCAGATAAGTCCCTTTCCATCCTATTGGCCACTGCCTGCAAATTTTTCCTTCTACAATTTAAGAACTTTGGCCTGGTTTATCTCTGAAACCAAGACAGTTAGAACTTTCTAGTCCTATGAATGACTCTTGGTACATAAAAAGTACAAAAGAGAGAGCTCTTTGGCATCCTTGAATTCTAAATTACAGGCTGCTACCAACTCTCTTACCAAAATAATAAGTGGGTCAGAATCGTGTATTTTTTTGAACGGGGAAAAAAATGTTTTTAATGAGTAAACAGCATAATTGCATGTCTATCATTTGTATATAGAAGGAAAGAAATGGTGATTTGGAGAAAGTTGCACAGTGGGTAGCAAGCTACATTTTAAATTCACTGTAAAGAAAAATACCGGCAAAAAATGCGATAATTAATCATAAAATAAAATATGTATAAAGAGGATTTAAAAATACTTAAAAAGCATCCACAGGGAATAAATTAGCTATGTCAACCCTTTACTGATGATGGAGTAAATTAGCACAACCCTTCCAGAGGCAGAATTACGCTTACATTTTGACCCAGAAATACTACTTCTAGGAACTTCCCCCGGAGGAAATAATTAAGGAAACACGCACACATGTGGGAATAGGGTTCTTTGGAGTAAGAACTGGGAAAACTCCCAGTGTTTCAGAGGACTGGTTCAATTAATTAGGGCATATCTGCAAACTAGAAATTGTCATCATTAAAAATGATGCCGTAAAATAATATTTATACCGTAGAAAATGCCATTAGTAATTTTTTTAAGCATACAAAGGAGGTTTTCCCAGCTTTTTAATCTGTTTCTCCTCCATTATATATGGAGTAAATCAAGCTTCTCTTGCTCATGCATGATTATGAGCTATACATGTATTTGACACCCCCCTCCAACACACACACATACAATTCTCGGGCAAAAAAATCTGTGCATTGATAGAGAACTGTGCATTGGCTCACAAGCACATTTCTGAGCTCATCTGCTTTGGAGTCTACAGGATCAATTCTCCTACTCTGAAAATTGTGGGTAGCTGATTAAATTCTCATCTATAAAGATGTAAATGATGTCCTGTTCAATAGGACCCCCTTCCCCCACTCCCCAACTGTTGAAGAAGTGAGGTTTGCCTGTTTTTAAACACTCAATTCACTATTCTTGGCATGAGGGGTCTGTCTGGGAAGTACCCAGTCATTGTTGATATCATTTTCATAGCACGGGGCTGGATATTTTCCAGATAGTCTATACAGATTTGAGGGTTCTTTGGATTGCTCTTAAAACATTTGTAATTTTCTCCTTTGTCCCTCATTTCATTAATGAGTTAAGTAGGATCATGAGCAGATGTTCCTTCTTCATCTGAGAGTCACGATTTTACCTTTTTTTTTTTTTTAAATTATCTTCCGACACAATCAAGTCCTGTATATTTTATACCCTCCAGCGAAAGCTGGGAAATCTTTGTTCCTCTGTAGGAGATGTTCCCCCACCCAAGCCACCCCTGTCTGAGTCTCAGGGGGCACCCTGTTTCATTCTTGACACTTTGCAATTCATTTTTTGTACAGCATCCAGGGTGATCTTTGAAACCCTAATCTGACCACAGGCATTCCTCTACTCCACGCATCCCTCTGACTGCCTGTAGGGTAAAAACCGCATCTTAACAGGGGGTTCCAGAACCTGCAAGTACCTGCCCCTTCTTACATTTTAACCTTATTTTGGTGCTTTCCTTATTTTATAATCTTCACTTATAAATGTGTCCCCTGTGGCAAACAGGTATCTTTAGTATAAAAAATCTTAATATCTCATTCTGAAAAAAATTCTCGTATCATCAATATTTTCTTGCCATACATAGGAAACACGGCCTTTGTGAAGACAGAGTTGATCACGGTGGTGAGACCCAGCTCTACAGAAGAGTCATGGGTCTTTTTCATTTTCTCTCTCTCTCCTCTGCCTGTCCGTTCTCCAGAGTAGAAACACAGCAGAAAGAGGCTATAAGCTGTTACAGTCACTTATCAACCTTCAACTTCTAACCAGCCCACCAGAAAAATAAAAAAAAAATGAATAAAATAAAATAAAAAACTCCTTCTAAAGAAATGCCAGAGAATGTAAAACACGGGGTGAGCAGTCTATTTAAGCAAAAATTTGAGAGATGACATCACTCAGTAACTCATTCAACAAATATTTACCAGGTGCCTACCATGTCCCAGACACTTTCTAGAAGCAAAGTATATGGTTATAAACAAAACGGAGAAGATCTGTTGTCTTTACTGGGCGAGTAAGGAATCAGGAAGATACACCTGTATACACCTGCCCACCCAGGCACGTGGATGTCTTATATGATGTCCCACGGTGCTGCCAACCACAAAGGAAATAAACCAAGTTAAGTTACGAGACCTGCTAGTGATGAGCATTGAAATTTTAAACACAGTGATCAGAAAAATTCTCACGGAGGAGGTGACATCTAAGCCAAGATCTGCAAGAGACGGAAAGTCAAACGTAGTAGAGATGTTAGGGAAGAGGGTGCAGGGCAGAAAAAGCAACAATGGGCCCTGAGACAGGCCTGGGGCTGGCGTATTGAGGGAAGGAGGCCAGAAGATGGGAGGGAAGCCAGGACAGCCCATGGCGGGCGGGTAGGTCAGACTGGGGAGGCCTTCTGGGTCTTCCTCTAAGGATGATGTCATTTGTTCTTTCTGAGATGGGAAGTAATATCAAGACTTCTGAGTGGAAGTGATTGTTGGGGAGCCTAACACAGCCCTACTCAAATCCTTTCTCCCTCCTCCTCTCCTAAGACAGAGACACAAAGGTTCTAGCTAAACTCCCACCCCAAAGTTTGCACCAAAAGACTCTAACCTGACAGGCAACCTTTGGAATTTCACCCACAAGCTCCTGCCCCCTGATAACAGGGGTCTCTAACTGGACCCAGATGCTGCTATCTTTATACTTCCCAGGCGGGTCACCCTCCCCTTTCAATAAACCTGGCCTGAACATCTTCTCTGAGGCTTCGTCTCTGGGTGACATTGGTTACACTTTCAGCGATACATCCACCTTACAGTAAGTATACCACAGAACAGGGTGGGCAAAGGCAGGGAAACCAGTTAGGAGGCTGTTTTGATAAACCATGGGGGGGATGGTGACTTAGGCCAGGATAAGAAGTTGGAGGGGGGAATCTGGACATGTTTTCAAAGTATGATCAACAGGATTTACTTTGATTGACTGTAGGGTGAGAGCAAGGAAAGGGTCAAGGGTGATTCCAAGATTTTTAGCTCAAGCAAGTAGAAAGATTGAGTTTCCATTCTTCTGGACTGAGAAAGTCCAGAAGAAAACCAAGGTTAGCAGGGAGAATGTGAATTTGGTGACAGATACACTGAGTTTGTTAAGCCTATTGGACATCTAAGTTGATGTAAACATTGTATTATTAGGCATACTGAACAGGCAGTTATGCACATATTGTATACCTGAGCCTGTATCTACAAGATTTTATTGTACTTTCAGAATGAATTAATAATGCTGTCTTCCCTACAGGGCTGTTGTGAGATTTGAATAAATTAGTGCATTTAGGGTACTTAGCCTATTACTTAGTATATAATAAGTGCCCATAGCAGTTAGCAGCTCATGTCATCCAACTAGGCAGTGGTTTACGTACAACCAAGAACACCACATATTTTGTTTCCTTCATTTACTCACTAATTCTGAAAATATTTACTGAGCTTGTACCATGCACTTGGCATTGGTCCAAGCACTAGGGAAATCATAGAGCAAAGTTCATGAAGTTCAATTTCTAGTGTGTAGAGATAAACAAACAAGTATCGCAGACCTGGATGTGGTTATCCAATTTATAGACCATTCTTGCCGCACACCATCATTCGCAGTATGCGCCCAATAAGTCTTTGGTAGAGTTAAAGAAGTGGTCTCCCTGGGGCTTCCAAAGTGACTTCTAAAGGGGTCTTTGAGTGATCATCAAACCAAAATGACCAACTGTTCCATCTTCTTAGAGCAGCCCTGTTATAATCTGATCCCTGAACACATGTTGTAACTCATGCCCCACCATGGGGGGTCCTGCTTCACTCATGATAGGCCAGCCACCAAAAAGTTATGTTCTTCTCTGGTAAGAGAAGAGAAAACACTCCAGAATCTTCATGCCTGCAATTCACATGGCTGACTCCTTTTCACCATCCAGGT
The DNA here is from genome assembly GCF_000181295.1 of Otolemur garnettii. Classification (NCBI taxonomy): domain Eukaryota; kingdom Metazoa; phylum Chordata; class Mammalia; order Primates; family Galagidae; genus Otolemur; species Otolemur garnettii. The sequence goes on along the minus strand of NW_003852418.1, from coordinate 15,266,611 downwards.
CTTAGGTGGAAGTTATGTAACAGTTAGTTAGCTATTGTTGCATAACAAATCACCCCAGAACGTAGTAGCTTTAAAACAACCACCATTCATCACTTCTTATGAACATAGTGGTTGATGGCATAGTCTGGCTGATCTGATCCGGCTTCATTAATCACAGTTGGGTTTATTCACCCATGGAATCAAGTCATGGTTTGTCTTGAGATTGTCTGGGATGACTCAGCTCTGCAACTCAAGGTCTCTTATTTTCCAGCAGGTTATCTGGGATTTATTCTCCTGGAGCAAGCAGGAGCCCCAGAGAGCAAGCAGAAAATTGTAAATGCTGTTATTTTTTAATTAATTCTTTTATTTGGAGATAATGGTAGAGTCACATGCGCTGATATCAAATACTACATAGAAATCCTTTACACCCTTTACCAGTTTCCCCTAAAGGAAACATCTTACAAAACCACAGAAGAGTCCGAAATTTTTCCTTCTCTGCCACACACTGGAAGGAGAGTTGGGCCACATATTCAATACACAAACACTGATGAGTCAAAAAAGAAAAAGATCCATGATATCTGACACTACATATAAGCAAAACATTTCTCAAATAACAGTCCTTGTACATGCATGTGGAACGTGGGCTGTGCTTTGGGTGCCTCTCCCAGAGAACAACACAACCAAGATATAGACTTTGATACCAAGACACTGAACATTTTCCATCACCAAGGGGATCCCCCTTTTGTCCTTTATCAATTTATCAGCACACTCTTCTCCTTCTGGCCCCACATCCTCCTTAACCTCTGGCAATCATTAATCTGTTCTCTTATATAATTTTGGCATTTCAAAAATGTTATGCAAATGTAAACATACTATACCTAACCTTTTGGGTTTGGCTTTTTTCACTCAGCATAATTCTCTGCAAATTCCGTCTGGTTTTACTATTCAATGGTATTAAATTTTCATAGATTTTTTTACCCACTGAAGGACATCTGGACTATTCCCAGTTTCTTATTATTATGAACAAAGCTTCTATAAACATTCATATATAGATTTTTTTTGTGAATATAAGTTGTTATTTCTCTGGGATAAATCTTACCAGACTACCTGTAATTTTATTTTTCTTGTTTCTAATTGTCCTAAATATCTCCTCTACATACACTTACAATTATAGAAGATAGTGTTAGAATTTTGGCTTCAACCATCAAATATTAAGAGAGGGAGGAAAACCTATTTTATTTACCCACTTTTTTTTTTAATTGAGACAGAGTCTCACTTTCTCACCCTCGGTAGAGTGCTGTGGTGTCTGTCATAGCTCACAGCAACCTCAAACTCTTGGGCTCAAGTGATTCTGTAGCCTCAGCCTCCCGACTAGTGGGACTACAGGTGCCTGCCACAGTGCTCAGGTATTTTTGTTTTGTTTTGTTTTTGTTTAGCAGGCCAGGGCCAGGTTTGAACCCACTGGCCTCAGAGCATGTGGCTGGCACCATAACCATTGAGCTACAGGCACCCAGACATTAACTACATTTTTTCTTACTAAATTCTTTCTTCCCTATGATGTTACAAGGTTCCTTCCTATATTGTTTCTTTTCTGTTTAGAAATCTTCCATGAATTATTCTTTTAGGGTAGACCTGCCAAGGACAGATTCTCTGCTGATAAAGTCTTCATTTCCCCTTCATTCTAGAGTGACATTTTTGCTAGGTATAAAATTCTCGGTTGACAGTTCTTTTCTTTTAGCACCTGAAGAATAAACTTCCTTCTGCCAATTTCAGCCAATTATTTCTTTGAGTGCAGTTAAGTCCCCACTTAATGCCATCAATTAGGTTCTTAGAAACTACATGCAAAATGACATAAAATGAAACCAATTATGCTTCCTTATCAGTGATGTAAGAAAATAGCATTCAAGGAAACAGTGGTATTCAAGGACCTGTTGTACCTCATTTCACTTACAATTGCTGTTTTCAAGAACCTATTAGGCCTGTGAAGTGAGGACTTACTGCTCTTTTTCAACCTCATCCTTTCTCTCCTCTCTCAGGATCTGATAACATGGGATCTTTTGTTATAGCCCCTCAGGTTCCTGGCACACTGTGTTTTGGTGGGGGTGGGGGGTGGGGGGGGGGTTTGCAGTTTTGGGCCAGGGCTGGGTTTGAACCTACTACCTCTGGCTTATGGGGCCGGCACCCTACTCCTTTGAGCCACAGGCACCACCCAACATGCTGTGATTTTTTTTCAGTCTACTTTCTCTCTGTGGTTCCAATTGGGTCATTTATATTGTTCTGTTTTCCTTCTGTCCTCTCCATCCTGCTGTTGAGCCCATCTAATTTCAGTTACTGTACTTTTCTGTTCTAAAATTTCCAACTTGATTCTTCTTTATATCTGACTTATTTTGAAGAGCAATTTATTAATAGGTACAAATATATGATTTGATAGAAGAAATAAGACCTAATATTTGATAGATCTGTACAGTGAGTTCACAATCATCTTTTTAAATATCAAAATGTCAAGAAGAAAACGGGGAGACTGTGTATTTCTTTTTTGAGATCTTCTGTTTTTAGCATGTTTGTATTAATAGTTGCTCATTGGGGCAGTTTTATATCATGGCTCCTTTCATATCATCGTCAGAGATAATTCTGTCACTGCAGTGTTAGCATCTGTTGTTTGAAATCTTCTTGATTCTTAGTATGATGAGTAATTTTGGGTATTACAAGATTCTGGATCTTAATTATACCTCTTTCAACTGGATTTTTCTAATATTGCTATGACAAAGGAAATGTTAAGGAGTGTTCACCTGATTATTGCTGGTAGAAATCTGGAATTCTCCCTTCAGAACTGCTGCCATCTACGGGGGTTCCTCTTATCATTACTAAGTAGAAGTAGTAGGATTCAGTGTGCTCACAGTGATGGCCACTGACTCTGCACTGGGGTTGGTTTCCTGACCATTAGGTCTCCTCTGATAACAGTCGGTGGGGAGAAGGAGAAGCATCTCATAACTGATGAGTGAAGCTCAAGTTCAGCCTTCCAGGGTGGTCTCCTCAGATACCATAGTGGAGAGGTCTTGTTAGCAATGGTTGCAGATGACATCTGGACCCCCTCCTTGGTTGTCATGGATACTATCTAGCTGGAGTATTGGAGCCACTCACTTCAGTCTCCCACGGGTGAGAGATTCAGTCTCTTTTTTGGCCTTTCATGGGTGAGGGTGGGGTCGTAGTTTTTTCTTTAGCATTTGTCCGACGCAGAACAGTTGTTATCTAAAAGTTTTCTGTCTTCTGGGATGCCCCTCCTTCTAGTCCTTTGTCCAAGGAGATTAGGCTTTTGTGGGGACTTTTCTCCCTGTGCCTGGTGGTGTTTCTGGGTTTCTGGCTCTCCAGCTCCAGGAGTGGGTTCTCAGAGTCAAAACGTGACCAGCCAGTCTAATCGCTTCTCTCCACCTTTCAGAGTCATCTTAGGTTTGATTTATGTACAGCGTCCCATCCTAGTGGGAGGAATCTGGAAAGGTGCATCTCGGTCTTCCTGCAAGTGAGAGTCTGTACATGTGAAGGCTCTGTTGCACTGAGTTTCCTAATAGTTCATCTCACATGGTTAAAACCAGAGTTAGAGAAGATAGGAGCCATCAAGTCCCACAGCAAAGATTATGGAAATAATTGAGGCTGGTAATGTGCTCACAATCTACCATGATGCCCCCTGCAAAGAAACCCCCACCTGGCACATCTAAAAGGACTCTCTCAGGCCTTCACATGTTGACTTCGTATCAGCATCTGAAGTTATTTTGCTTACTGGTTTGTTTGCATTTTTTTAAACCTTCTTTACTTTTTTGCTTAAAATGTTAAAAAGCATTACATTTTATCCTAATCACTTTGAAGCCTCAGGGCCTAGCAGAAAATTAAGTACTGATTTATTTATTTTTGAATGGCTTGCTTAGTATATAAACAAATGAGCAAACAAATGAATAACGAAAGGCCATACAAAGAACTCATGAGATTGCTAGAATTTCATAAATGATGCCTTTGGATATCAAAGAGCCTGAGAATGGACCTGATATTTCCAAACAAGCCTTAATTTAACATCTTTATATGGGAAAGGGAGAGAGAGAGAGAGATAAAAAGCCCAGAATATATACAATGTAGGGTACAAACACTGAAATCATATTGATAGACATCGGGCATTCTTTTAAACAGTTATGTAATATATTCTCCCCTAAGAAGTTTATTCTATAAAATGCTACCTTTTATGCCATGGGAACAAGCTCTCATGGCCACTGGTCACGTGACTATTTTCAAACATCAGTGGGTTTTGTTCTAAAACCACAGAATTTAAAGATGAATAAATTTCCATATAGACTAAAACAAATATATTCCTATCACTGGAAACAGGTTTCAACAAAATTGTAAAGACATCTAACAAAAAAAAAAGAAAAGAAAAACTTTAAGCCTCCTAAATTAGGGAGTTTGCATTTAAAATGCCTATTTTGAAATCAAATCAATGATTCAATTTCAGAAGGAAACATTTCAGCAAGGCTCAGCCCTCCCACCCGCCTGTTACTGGAGCAACACCAAGTAAACAACATTCCACGAGAAGGTTCAGCACAGAAAATTAGAATGTCACTCCCAAAGAGAGAAAGAGAAATGAATTCCATGGTTGAGAAAACACTCTTTTAAAAAAAACCACAAGGAACAGATGTTGCCAGAAAAAGGGCAGAAGGGTAAGGAATAATGCTTATGTGGTAAAAATCTCCCAAGCCGAGAATTCAAGGAAAAAGAAGCCTGGGTGGCCATCGAAGGAACAGTGGCAATCTTGCAATTCCCAGGAAGGAAATATGTTTTCAAAATCGAGTGTGGTTGTGAAGAGATGGGAGATGAATGGCACCTGCAAGATGTTTTTGTTGTTATTGCTGCTGGTTTTGCTTTGCTTTAGGATGAGTGGTACTCAAGACTCTCTGCACACTATTTATATCATCATCCCCACAGCTCTTCACTGCTCACTGTACATATCACAGCCACCCAACTCAGTATTTCACACGCACTTTCTCACTTCAGTGTCACCCAAGCTGTGTGAGCTAGGATCTATTAATGTCCACGCTATAACGATGAAACAACTCAGGCTCAAAGACACAGCTGCATGAGCAAGGTCAAACATCCACTATTTTAAAGTATCAAATCAAGTCTGTCTGTCTCCCAGGTCCTGCTGGTACCCTGAACTCAAATGCCCAACCTTTGATCAAAAGCAAATCTTGAGGACTTTCCATTTTTTTATAATGGGTAGTCCAGCCATATTGGAGTTTTCTTTGTGAATTCATTCTTCGGGAATTGAATTGACTCCTGACAATACAGTGATACTTTACTAAGTCATTATCGATGGTCAAAAATCTGATGATGCTTACAGAAGAGGTTGTACGTGGCATAGTTTGGTTGCTGGCCCCAGACACTGCCGGGGGATCAGCACTTGGGAAACAGGTTTTCCGTAATATTACAATATCCATCCAGAGTTAGTTTTCACGTTTTAGCTTGAACTTCTGTTTAGAAAAAGCAATAATTTATCTTCTGGAATCAATCAAATAGTAAATAATGATCCAGAGATAAAAGTTATTGTCTGTAATATTAAGAAAGGGTACAACTCAAGCTCTAACAATGAGAAGCTGGGATAAAATCAGGGTTGAAAAACAAATGCTATCACTCTGACCTTAAGCACTTTTGAGCTTCAGTTTTTTCCTCTGTGAAATGTTGATAAGGGTAGTGTATACCTCGTGGGTTTGTGTGTAAGGGACCCAATACTTAGTGTGTGATAAAATTATTATTGTATTTTCTATATACTTTTCTCCTAATTGCATGTTTTATTTTTGTATTATCAATAATATTAATTTAATCATAATAGGTCAGAAAAAAATGTCCAAATACCAAATTATTGAAATGCTACGAATGACCATTCACTATGCATCATCCAGCTCATAAAAGCCATCTATATGAAAGATACAGGACCATAGATGATGGATAGTATTCCTGTGTGTAGAGAGAGTTCTCAACTGGGCATGATGCTGCTCCCCGGGGAGACTTGACCATGTCTGGACACACTTTTGGTTATCACAGCTGGGAGGCAAGTACTACAAGCTTCTAGTAAGTAGAGACCAGAGATTCTGCTAAATATCCCATAATGAACATAAAGCCCCCACTATAAATAATTTACTGGCCCAAAATGTCAATAGTGTTGAGATGAGGAAAAGGAAGCTATTAGATAAAGCCTTCATAACAGATTTAAAAGGATCCATTGATCAGAGCTAGGCCTACTCGATGAGGCAATGTGTAACCTAAGTGTTTTTTTTTTT